>NC_035445.2:172918013-173218013 GCF_002127325.2 Helianthus annuus
CATTGTTTAAACTAATTTATTATGTTTATGTAACTGATAGTTTGTATCAAACCTTTTTTATTTTAACTGAAGTTCATTTATTCTTATGTAATAAGTCTTACACATGTGTAGATTTGTTCAGTGTCACTAGCCGGTGGCGAAAACCATATCGGTACTAGCGGGTTCTGAAAAAGCATAACTGGTGAACGAGAGCTATGATTGTTAATCGACACGAGTCATGTTTAAAGACTTTTGACATATGCTACTATTGTAAAAGACCATTTCAATGCTAGAAGATACGAGGACATATATATATACGTACGTACGTGATACTGAAGTGAAAGAGTTGTTTGCAAGGCTGCATCGGATGGATGAGAATGTTGATGGTGCTGCAAGGATTATTATGTGTCTATTCATATTTATGTATATGTAACAGTTGATTGTACATATGTGTAAGTGTATGTTCTACAAATATGTGAATGTCATGTATTATTATGATGTTAACCTTAATTTTTATGGTTTGTTTATACAATGAATTTCGTTACTTTGAGATAGAAATATGCATGTAATAAACAAATCTGGTTCATATTTCATTGTCACGTATCTTTGTTTGTTTTAAATATCTATTGTTGAATTACACATGCATAAATAGTTCGCTATCACATATTTGTCTCGGTTTTACATGTGTGTAACTGATATACACATGTGTAAATTGCTCACTGTTACATATCTATGTATGTATAACAGATGTACAGCTGAATTACATGTCATGTATAAACTATTCTCTATCACATATATGTGTTTATTTTACATATGTGCAGCTAAATTACACATGTGTAAACTCTTCATTACCACATTTCTCTGTTTGTAATACATATGTGCAACTGATTTACTCATGTGTAAACTACTCACTGTCATCTTTCGATGTACGTTTACATATGTACAGCAGAATTACACATGTGTAACTGTTCTCTGTCACATATTTGGGTATCTTTTACATAATGTGCAGCTAATTTACATATGTGTAAAATCTTCCGATTTATATTTTTATGCAAATATAGCAAGTATTTTACTTACCAACAAGTAGGATTTAACCAAAAGAGTATTATCCATACATCAAAAGTATTCATTTTTCCAAACAAGTTATATAATCTTTTAGATACAGTTTCAACGATAACATAGAAATAAAAGTCATAATCCTCAACACGCAGTACGCATGATAACATGAAAACAAGTCATGATTCAAAATAGAAACTAGTCTCTCTTTTCATTTTTTGGATAAAGGGCATCGCTCGGCAAACTATATAAACACACAAAAAATAATTACACCATCTTGGGGGCATTCCCCCGTATCATCCCCAAAACATGCTTTGGGGACCACAAATACGAAACCATGCATCCTTGTCTCGGGGTACAAAAGAACCAAACATGACTTAGAGTGATATACATACACTCTATTATCCTATCAATGTTACAAAATTATAAATGTTCCGAGCAACACGAGGCATGCCTAAGAAGTATTTTCCGCCGATGGTTTCTTGCCGATGACAACACATAGTGACCCACTCCAAACTGAAGCAGCCATGAAAAATTATCCGCTTTCTTTAGGCCTTTAGAAACCGAGTAACAAGGCTTTTACTGGACCCTAAGAACATCCGAAAAACCAGAGATGGGCCTTTAGCTTCTGCGGCAGAAGCAAACAAGCTTGGGCTTGTAAAACCCAACCACGGGCCTTCAACTGAGTCACAAAACCAAGGCCCAAATAAATCAGCAACGCCATGACCTTCATACCTTTAAGTTGCATTTTATAAACCTAAAACTGGACCACTTGAGCCTGCGTAATAGACCCGACTTGGGCCTTCAGCAGAGAACCGAGGTCATGGCTGTGTATACCAGCTCCAGCCTTTGTCCATGCCAGCATAGATAACACAAAAACAGCCTTCCAATACACCATAAAGCCCGGGCCCATACAACTTCGAAAAAGCTCAGCCTTTATATCCTCAATAGTAGCCCATATATCCCTTTTAGTGGACTTCAGAGAAAGCAAAATAGAGATGTTTCAATGCCCAGTTTGCATCCAAACAACCCATATGTGGGCCTTCAAAACCAACATTTTCCAGATATCACATCCACCTAACTAGTAGGCTTGCAACATCATCTTACTAGCTGAGCCCAGCACGCTGCAAGGGCCCAAACTCATCAGCACTATACCCTTGTGGTGGGTCTTCATAATCCCAGACATAACCATTTCAAAGCTACGCAATTTAAACCCGGGTCGGGCTTGTAGCCTAAATATAGTCGGACACCAAAAGTACCCACTGCAATTCAACTTGTTTAACTGATGTAGCCAGCTCCAGTGTTTGTGCAGCAGCGAAAAGGACCTATTCCCAGACTCGAGTAACAGCAGGTGAACCTGCTGATGGGCCTTCGACAACAAACTCCAAGGATACATACAAAAATTATATGTCAGCTGCTTTAAAAACATAATGTATATTGCTAATATGTCATAAATTTTGTATCGCTACACACTGCTCATTGTAGGATCTTAGCAGTTTTAGACTTCAGTACGAACAACAAACCAAGATCCAGTAACATCACTTCTACTTTGCAGATCATCAGAAAGCACCATAACAAAATACTTAGCCATTTCGTTTTCTCTCAAACGAAATTCTTGATCACATCTTCTCGGTGAATATTCGCTTTCTAAAGTACAATCTCCGTATCATTTTATGGTCTTCTACAACTGACCTCCCAAAGCACTCTTTGTCATTTTATAACCAACAGTAGAATGTGCCATTTTTTCTGAAATGTTCCTGTTCAAAGTGAAAAAAATAAAATACCGTTAAGCCATTTGCTTTTACTGTTATCCTAAACAAATAATCCGGCTGACTTACACATGTGTAAATGATAAAAACTGCTCACCTACACGTGTGTAAAAAACCTACTTACACATGTGTAAATTGCATAATCACACCTATTTAATCATACGTCTTTGTAATTCTCAGATATCTTCTTTGTTTTGTAATTCTCAGAATCGGGCTGACTTACACATATGTAAATGAGCAAAACTGCTCACTTACAATGTGTAAACAACCTGCTTACACATGTGTAAATTACATAATTACACCTATTTAATCATACTAATTTGTTCTAATGTCGTTGTTACAATGTGCACATCTTATTTACACATGTGTAAATTGCTTATTACACAAATGCATTAGTGACTAAGCTGATTTACACATGTGTAGAGATCTTTAAGCTTAAGTACGATGATGTACACATGTGTAAAATCCATAATTATAACTATTTAATCATACTCATTTGCTCTAATACTGTTGTTTCAATCTGCACATCTTATTTACACATGTGTAAATTGCTTAAATACACAAATGCAATAGTAACTAAGCTTATTTACACATGTGTATAGATATTTTAAGCTGAAGTATGATGATGTACACATGTGTAAACTGCATAATTACACCTATTTAATCATACTTATTTGTTCTAATACCGTCGTGTCAATGTGCACATCTTATTTACACATGTGTAATAGTTACTAAGCTGACAGATTTTTTAAGCTTAATTATGATGATGTACACATGTGTAAACCTACATATATATGATTACTTTTTAAAAACTTAATTTATAATACGTACCTTCATGTGTAGTGCTTTCTTGAAGTTTTGTTGACCTTACTTCTCTCACCATGTTAATCTACATATGCAGAAATTATACCCAAACGATTCACATATCTGTTACAATCGTAAAGATTGATCAAACCCAATGGTTAGAGAGAAAGTTATGACTAAACACACAATGTGAAAAACACTCAGTTTTACAACTTGAATATATTGATCATTCAATGGTCCAAACTTAAGTCTACCAAACTGAAGAGCAACAACATAACATCATAGAAATAATATAAAAGATATCTGAGAATTACAAAACAATGACAAAATTCATGCCATCGATTTGTAAAAAAAAAGCTAATATCCACTTAACAAAGTTCATAGAAAATAAAACTTTACTAAAAAATAAATCAAATTTCTACCTATAATTTGCTTAAAACCATATCTCAAATCAATACAATTTGGAGATCCATAACCAGATTATAAATAAATCAAAAGACTTGCCATTGATTTACTTAAGAATAATTAATCACCAACATAGCACATTTCAGAGCAAACAGAGCCCTATTAAAAAAATCAAAACTTTAGCCATCGATTTGCATAAAATTAAACATCAATTTCTGTTCTAGCTACAAACAATAGTAATCCAATCACATCAAAGCACCAATTAGGCTCACATGAACGTATAATTATGATAATTTCAAGCTATAGTCTACCAAAAAACACAACAGAGCTAAAATTGCATTTACATTTAACATAGTTTATAAAAAAAATAAGACCTTATCAAACATAAATAAAAAATTCTGCCAATAAATTGCTTAAAAACCTGATAATCTAACATCAAATCCACACAGATTCGAGAACCAAATCCAACATATTCGATCACTTACAACACGACGACGACGTTGCTGATAAGAAACATAACTAGCCATAACTAACGGAAGAACAATCTCGTGAACGTTACTGTGTCTCGAAACCCTAGGTAGGAATGGTTTAGTCTCGAAATTTCTACCTTCTTCAATCGATGGATGATGCAAATCATTGATAGTTTGGTAAGACAATCCATCGAGTTCATTAACACTGATGATGCAGAAGGTGGCATGATTGGAGATGACGATGATGATGTTCGATTAGGGATGAAGGTGTTGGTGATTGAGATAGGTGTTCAAGACTGGAAGATTGGAAGGGTTTTGACAATAAAGCCCCTTTAGCCTTTTAATTTAAGTTTTCTTCTCATTCAAACCCCTTCTAATCTTAGCCCTTAATTTATGATGATCTATGGATGAAAATTGTTCCTAGTGTTCTCACAAAAATCTTTGTTCTCAAGATAACCCTCCCCTATATATATATATATATATATATAGGATTAGGTTCAAACGTGAACATTTTCTCCAGCGTGAATTGCGTGAACTTATCTGGGCCCTTGATTTCGTAGATGATAGATCTTAGATCAATGGAAGAATTGTAATTAAAGGTTTAATAAATTTAATTTAAATTTTAATCAAAAGGGTAAAATAGGGAACTTTCATATTAAAGATATGGAAACTAATTAAATTGTAATCCCCTAAAATCCCTATATCAGTTTCAATATATTCAACCCTAGATCTAGAATCATCAACTGCCGTCTCCCCAACCATCCTTCTTCCTATACTACACACACAAAACTCTTAACCATGATGGGAGAGAGATCGAGCGGCAGAAGATGAAGAACGAAAGAGAACAGCGGGAGAGATGAGAGGGAGAAAGAGGGGGTCGCACGGCGGCGACGGCGGCGACTCACGGGTGGCTTCCAATAGAATATAGGGTTTTGTTGTTTAAATCATCATTCAGACCCAATTTCAGATCTAATGTTAACACCCAACAACCCTTGTCACCGTCGCAAAAATGTCCACCAGTTCTTCCATTTTCATCCTCTTCTTCACCATTGCCACCCTCTTCACATCCAATACCGAAGCATCATCCGTCGATTTCGTCAAGAAAATAGTCTCTTCTCACTCCATAGTCATCTTCTCCAAATCTTACTATCCGTACGTATTTTTCATTTCATATGATATCCCTATCAGTTCCGCATTCGTTTAATTGTGTATTAAGAAATTATTTATATTTTTGATTTGTTTATTATTGGTATAAATGTTTGAAAATGTTTTTTTAATATTGTGTTGATCATCAGGTATTGTAAAAGGGCTAAAGGTGTATTCAAGGAGTTGAATGCGAAACCGTATGTACTCGAGCTCGATGAGAGAGGTGAATGGTTTTGGATTCTTTTATTTGCACTTCTTGTTATTGCTCTTGTGCTAAATAATTTCTTAATTTGAATTTGACAATACGTTGGATGATATTAATTGCTTAACTGATTGTAAAGATTGAATGCCTTGAAAATCCTGCTAGATGTTTTAGTCAATAGAGGTGTAAACGAGCCGGGCGTTATGAAGCTCGAGCTCGGCTCGGTTCGAGCCTACTTATTTTAGCTCGAGCTCGCCTCGCGAGTTAAACCAAAGCTTGATGAATGGTAATTAAACATCTTTCAACTTCACATTTGCGTTGATGTTTTGTTTTGTATCTTGCTGGTTGAAACCCTTCTTTGAGCGTCTATCCGATGTACACATGTGTATTCTGATTTTGCTCTGTTTTTAATGCGATGTACACATGTGTATTTTGATTTTGCTATAATTTTTAACCCAATGTACACATGTGTATAGCGTCTGCTTTTGTGATATCTAATAATTTTTTGTGCATTGAATGTGTAAAGTTGTTGATGTACACTTGTGAATTATGCAAAATATTAGCTGCTGAGTTTTTTGTGATATTTTAGGAGATGTCGTTAACGAGAAAAGTGAAGATGGAAGGTCGATAACGATGATTCACGTATGAGGTCGATAAGGATGATTCACGTATGTTTGTTTGCTTGGTCGATAAGGATGATTCAGCATACAACGCGGCGAATAGTTGTAAAAGACTATGTCTTTTTTATTTTTCCGATCATGTTGCGTTTATTGTTTTCACGGAACTGGAACTTGTAATTGTATGTTTTTTTTTTGTTTGGCAAACATTATGGAAATTGTTATTTGCTTAATATAAAATAGGTTTACAAGTTTTGTTTGTTTATATGTATGTATTATGTAGCTAATTACACATATGTACCATGCTGAGTACACATGTGTACTGTTCAATTCATATCAAAGTACACATGTGTATACCGTTGAAATATGAAGGTTACGTGAATCTTAAAAATCATAATCCGAATTTTGGTGGCGAAATCTAAAAAATAAGAATGAAATAAAAGATAATGTGGATAATGAATTTAAAATAGGAAAGATGTAACTTCATTCAATTATTAAAATAATGATTTAAATATAATTTTTTATATAATTACAATCATACCCTTAACAACTAAAAAGGAAATCAATGGTCCAGATCAGTTCACGCAGTTCACGCATGGGATTAGGTTCACGCTGGAACCCTACCCTATATATATATATATATATATATATATATATATATATATAGGGGAAGGTTCATTTGAGAAGAAAAATTAATTGAGAAGAAAAAGAACAAAGGGTAATTTTGTAAAACATTAAATAGTTTTTCACTTATCTCATTTATTATCATTTTTGACTAATTAATTAGTTATAAAGATTATTATCCTCCACACTAACTTTTTTTGCCTACACACATCAAAAAGTTGTCCTACATATTTCGAAATTCATCCTACACGTTGAAAATTTATCTTACACAACTCGTAATTTATCCTACACAACTTCTAATTTATCATACACTTTAAATTATTTTATTTTATTTTTTAAAAAATATATATATTTTGAAGATAAGATACAAAAAATTTAATGTATTAGCTATTAAAGAGGAAGACTACATATTAATTGACCTATGTAGATTTACCAATGTACCTTTATAGTAACATTAAATACTTATATTAAATGAAGTAAAATAAAGCATTTTTATTGGTTGAAATTTGTTCTTTTTTCTTCTTACAAAAAATTTCTTCTCATTTGAACTCTCCACTATATATATATATATATATATATATATATATATAGGGTGAGGTTCTAGAGTGAACACTAGTGTATTTGCGAACTGAGTGAACAAATCCTGGCCATTGATCTACACATGTGTATGGCCAGGATCTCATAATCAAATCGTAAAATACACTAGTGTATTTCAACATCAAATCCTGGCCATTGATCTACACACGTGTATGGCCAGGATTAGTTCACTGAGTTCGCAAGCTACACTAGTGTTCACTCTTGAACCTAATCCTATATATATATATATATATAGGGGATCGCTAAAATGAAAACCACCTCCAGTTGTAAAAACCACGAGAACCACTTTCTGGCCATTAGATGAAGATGATGGATGGATGAGATTAAAAGTAGTTAAAATTAATATTAAAAACTTTTTGTCTTATTATATTTTAATAATTTATACTTAAAGGGTATATAAGTAAAATTGTCTTTTTTGTATTTTTATATATATTAATTTTAAATTACTTTTTTTGTCATATTCATTAATTACTTTTTTGACTTGATGATTTTTTATTTATAAACAGATTTTTTTGTTAAACAATTTTTTGAAATCAAATTTTTATTATATTTTTTTTAATTTTTAAGATTTTTACGCCCGGCCTTTTTACGCCTCGTTTTTTGACGCGCCGTTTTTACGGCCGACTTTTTCACGCATCGTTTTTTCAACGCGCCGTTTTTACGTTTTACGCCCCGGCTTTTTACATTAACGTTATTTACGTTTTACGCGTCGGTTTTTTACGTTTTATGCCCCGGTTTTTACGTTTTACGCGCCGATTTTTTACGTTAACGTTATTTACGTTTTACGCGCCGGTTTTTTGCGTTTTACGCCCTGGTTTTTTACGTTAACGTTTTGTTACGTTTTACGCGCCGGTTTTTTACATTAACGTTTTTTACGTTTTACGCGCCGGTTTTTTACATTAACGTTATTTACGTTTTACGCGCCGTTTTTTTGCGTTTTACGCCCCGGTTTTTTACGTTAACGTTTTTTTACGTTTTACGCGCCAGTTTTTTTTACGTTAACGTTTTTTTACGTTTTACGCGCCGGTTTTTTACATTAACGTTATTTACGTTTCATGCGCCGGTTTTTTGGTTTTACGCCCCGGTTTTTTACGTTAACGTTTTTTTACGTTTTACGCGCCGATTTTTTTACGTTAACGTTTTTTACGTTTTTACGTTTTACTAAAAAAAATTTACGTTTTACGATTTACCTAAAACTTTTAACGTTTTACGTAGAACTGTTTACGTTTTACGTTAAACTTTTACGTTTTACGTAAAACTGTTTACGTTTTTTGCGCCTAGTCGCGTGCCTTTTTGCGCCTCAACACCGTTTACAAAAAACCCATTTTTGCGCCTAGGCTACCACCAGGAGCTATAGATGTGCCTCGCTGCGCCCGAGCGCCTAGGCGCTCGCTTTTGACAACATAGGCCCATAACACATTCCAAGAAGATAGGAACCAAACCAGGACACAACCCTGCCTATATGGATTCTAATTAAAAAACCCTACACCAAGGTGCGAATACCAATAGAAACTAATGCCACCAAACAAACTTCAAATCCCTGTACGAATAGTGTAACCCATACCAGATGAGAAGCATAGTAACCATGACTTTAATAAACATATGAGCAACTATGGAGCTCAGCAAGTTCCTCCAAAACTGGACTTTGTTAGAAACTAATCATATTTTTCATGATTGTTAACCCATCATGTGACAATTACCACCAGTTCATGAGATGTCTAATTTAGCTAAAGAAGAAAAGAAACATAAAAGGAGAGCATTCACAAACAAGGACGATATTTCACCTACTATTCTCACTAATGTTGTGTTCATCCAAGCTAACAACCATCACCGTCGCCTGCCTTCACTGCCGCCGCCGTGAGCGGCGGTGCCACTCCTCCTCCGCCGTCCTTTCTCTCTCTCTCCTCTCGAACCGTCTCTCTCTCTCCTCATTCCTCTCGTTCCTGTTCTCTCTCTCCTCTGATTCTTGTCAACTAAACTTCGCTCACCATCGTCATCTTCTCCGGCGGGTCACCGGAAAACCCCCTCGATCGCCGTCGTCCACCTACCTCCGTCGTCTCTCTCCGTGCACCCCCACACCTCCACGACCACCACCGTACACCCCCACCCCACACCTCCACGTCGTACCACCTAGAACCACCGACGGTCACAATCACCGCTGATTTATCCCAAATCTGCAAAACCCTTGAACTACCTAGTTTTTTTGCGTTTGAGATGTGGTGGTCCGACTAAACCCGAAGACGAAGTGAAGCATCTGATTTTAGGGTTTGGGGCTTATGAGTAATGGAAATGGCGGATGCAGAGAGATTGAAGGGAGAGAATGAGTGTGTGTTTTGAATATTTGGTGGAGGAGATGGTTTAAAAAGGTGGAGAGAGAGTCTGGCCATTATAAATGAGGAGAGAAGTAGAGAAAAGACATTTGGTGGTAAAATGACCAAACTACTTTTTTAAGTGGCAGAATCTAATTGGTTAAGAGTGGTTCTCGCGGTTCTTACAACTAGGGGTGGTTCCTATTTTGGCGGCTCCCTATATATATATATATATATATATATATATATATATATATGTTAGAACCAAATCATAACACCAACCAAACTCATGGTTGAATGTTATGTATTATGGTCATTTTCATCTTGGACTAAAGTTCCTCAAACTATGGATTCTGATGGGTGAATCGGTACCCATGAAAACATGACTAAAATAGTGTCCATATGAGTGCTTAAGACAAGATGTATTTTCTTGCGATATGCATGCTTATATACTACTTTAAACTCTTAATCCCTACTTAATTCCGAACTCCATAAATTTAAATGTCTCATTCATCCTTGTAGGATAATCTCGGCATTTTCCTAAACTCTCAAGACTATCCGCTCACGTTTTGGAAGCTTTGCAAATCGCGAGTATACATGACCCATTTTCACTTTAAGTACACTTTGGGGTGCAATATATATATATATACATGTCAAACTTACACATACAAAAAAAAATCCATATGATTCAATCAAACGAATCTGTACATACATGCTTAATACGTTATACACTAGGATACTTGCATCCTAGAAGCCATTCTTGCACGAATACTTGTCATTAACTTCATGAGCCAACCTTAACATGTATAGCATTGTAGGAGTAGCAACCCGCCCGTTTGATGGGTCATTGTTAAGTATTCAATCTTAACAGCCTTGTCATTTTGATGACGAGATTGCGCTAGTGGAGTCTTTGGGTTGACACATATGTGATGCATGCTAGTTCATGATAAGTTATGCCTTAGTATACGATTTTGCCATGTGGATTTTGTTAAACTTTTATACGTATGATAGTAAACCAAACTTATATGATTACCAATGCTTTATGTGTTGACTATTACTTTAATATATATTGCAGGAAAATGATGATGATCTGTTGAAAAGAAATCTAGTAGGATGGACTAGAAACGCGTCTTATTTTAAATTTTGTTTTGTTGTTTTAATTGTTATGTTGTTATTTGCTTCCAAACAATGTATTCGGATATTTTGAAATGAAATGAAAATCATTATTTAAATATTGTCACAAATAGCAAGTTATGAAGTCTTGAGCAATCTTGTTTTTGTCTCACTCTGATATTTTCGTCATCGGTTGGGATGTGACACAGGAGGAACTCTACAAGATTAGGGGGGGTGATTGTTGGAACTAATCTTGTTAATACTCAAAAGTTGGAGGTTTTAAAGGGTTTATTTTTATTTGTATTTTATTTTAGTAGGAAAATTTAGGATTTATACTAGTTTTATTTTATTTGGTTTCCTTATAGGAGTAGGTTACTTGTTCTCTAATGGTGGTTTAGTATAAATATGAGTTATAGTTTAGTTTATGTACCGTCAATTTTAATCAAATAGTTTTTCTTGTTAAATCCATTGTTTGATTATATTGAAAAATACTTGATTTCCAACAGCATGTCAGTTCTGAAAAAAATATGAATTCTTGCTTATCTAGTTTATTTAACAACACCCGTTTTTGTCCACGCAAAAGATTAAAAAAAAAAAAAAACCTGAATTCGTCGTTGATTCATAATAATTAGGTGTCTTGGCAAACTAACTGTTATGAACTGTCACGTAACAATAATAGTCACTCTCGATGTAACTTTCATTTAGAGAGTTAATAAGATTAACATCTACTTATTTCCTTAAAAATAACAATTTTAAAAGAGAAACCATATGCCACGTCATTGCAACATTATAGGCCTCCATGTCTCACCAGATGGGTTTTGGATATTGAATTTTATTCGGTAGGCCTCCATGTCTCACCAGATGGGTTTTCGATTTTGAATTTTATTCGGTAGGCCTCCATGTCTCATCGACTGGGTTTGCAGTTTTGAATTTTATTCGGTCATAATGAAAAACAAATTGTTTTTTTTTACAAACCCTA
Organism: Helianthus annuus; assembly: GCF_002127325.2. Taxonomy (NCBI): domain Eukaryota; kingdom Viridiplantae; phylum Streptophyta; class Magnoliopsida; order Asterales; family Asteraceae; genus Helianthus; species Helianthus annuus. Next base: position 172,930,084 of record NC_035445.2, read on the forward strand.
AGTTTGAGTATCGATTTTGGGTCGAAAACCAATTTGGATAATAGATATAGGGGAAATCACGAAAATGACCTTTGACCATTTAAATTTGCAAAACTAGCCCACTGTCGCGGCTCAGAGAGCCTCTTAACATAATAACATGGCATTGAAACGTTTCCAAAAAGTCTCTTCAAACCAACCAACCACGCTCCGCCATGTGTAAAAAATGATTGTAGAGGTTTAGAGCCATTTCAGTTTTTTTGTAGAGGCTGAAACAGCTCTAAGTCTCTATAATAATTTTTTGAGACATGGCGGAGCCTGGTTGGTTTATTTGAAGAGGCTTTCTAGAAATGTTTAAGTGCCATATTTTTCCGTGAAGAGGCTCCCTGAGCCATTGCTAGTTTTGTAACTATATTTTAATATAGTTATGTAAGTAGTCAATTTGTTTTTTCTTTCACTTTTCTTTGTTGTTTTTTGTTGTCCAGCCAGCTTCTGGCTGGGGTTGTTTTTTTTTTGGATTTGGTTTTCAATGAAAAGATTCGTTGGCTATTCAAAAAAAGATGTCATTTTCGTGATTTTCCCATACATGATTCCTATTAGACCAAGCGGTATGGGGGCTGGCTTAGGCCCGACGAAGCCTGGCGCCGGTCCCCCACACCGCCCCCTTGCCCCGCCTTGTGATACCCGGCTGCCAGAAGCCGTTGATGACGGGCCTGCTTTTTTTCTCTCTCTCTCATCTTTGTCTCTCCTCTTTCTCTATCTCTCTCTAAAATCAAATAAAGTTTTATATTTTTTAATTGTTGTGGGGCCCCATCCTCCACCTCTAGGTCCATCCCCTACAAGCCCCTCCTACGTGGCGTTGACGTGGCGGCCCGTTCTCATGGGGATGAGCCTCCCCATACCCACTAGTCTTAGGGGGTGTTGATGCAATTATATGTTACTTGAAGGTCCCCCGTGAAATGAGACTCAACCACCTTTCACGACTTGCATTCAATATTATAACTTGCAATTAACTCTTCCCCGCTCGCTCTGCTTCCCCCAAATTCTTTCTCAACTTCTATCCACTCAACACACTTACGTTTTACGATCAAAGCTAGGGTTTCGCTTCATATGTTCTTCAATTTACACTTCTCGGTTTCTGCTTGAAAGCGATGGAAGTGGAGCAATCCAATCAGATAATGACGTTTGATGAGGCCTCAATGGAGCAAAGCATTGGATTCGTTAAAGCCCTACAGGTACTGATTCAATTCAGTTTCACCGTTTCATGTGACGTCAGATCTTACTTATTCTATCAACTCATGTTTACGCATTGAATTTGAATCGTGTTATGCGATTTTGACTTTGCCGTTGTAGGTTTAAGTGTGATTTCTGTTCTTCTGTCAATATAATTTGATGTTAGGTCAAATAAAACCCTAATAGTAGTTGAATTTGTGAATTGCTTGTACTGTACTGGTGCATTTCACATGTTCATTGTGACGTTGAGTGAATCGATAGCCCTTGTTGTGTGAACAATATCAGGGAACACAGACGGCAATCGATATAATATAAGCTCACAAATTTATTATAAGCTATGTAATAGTAACAAACTGCTTGCCTTATGTGTGTGAAACAAATGTAGAAGTAGAAATGTTTGCTGTTTGTTCACTTGACTGATCATATGATATAAGTGATTGAACAAAGCATTTGTTCTTGCAATAAGGTAACCGAATAAAATAAGCTAATGGTGCTTCTAGTTTCTTCCGCTTTGTGTGAAACTGGTTTCTGTGGTGAATGCGTGAATAATAATGCCTGATAAATATGTTTTTTTTCTCATCTAAATGCATATTGATTGTATATGCAATCTTGTTTGTTTTGGGACATGACGAGTTTTGCTGGAAGTCACTTGGTGTCGGATTGACATTAAATGTTAATAATGTTGTTCTTGAAGTTTGCTGTTAGTGCTGAGTTATATCTTGGTGCACAAAATTACCAATGTGTCATCTATGTTTGCTGGTTATCATGGTTCTTCTTCCAGTTATGCCTTCATGACATATCCAACTTGTTACTTTTCCAAACTAGAGACGTGTTTGTGATTTAATGGCGATTATTGGAGGCTGCTTTGTGATACTAGAATCGTAGCTGGTTTTTTTATTGCTAATCGGCTTTAACTATTGTGTGATACTAGAATTGCTTGTACTGTCCTGTTGGTTTGGGTCAATAAGCATTTACCATTTCATTGTGGCGTCGAATGAATCGATATCGCTCATTGTGTGAATCATTTATGTGAACAAGTACTAATATTAGGGAACGCAAATGCTAATCAATATAGTATAATCTCTCACAAATTTTTGTTATAAACTAAATAATAATATAAATTACTTAAAAGATTTATGTGTGTGAAAACAAATGTGGAAATAGAAAATGTCTTCGGTTAATTCACTTCACGTATCATATGCTATAAGTGAATGAACAAAGCATTGGTTTATGCAATAAGATCACTGCATAAAATAAGCTAATGGTGCTTCTAGTTTCTACCACTTCGTGTGAAACCGGTTTATTCGGTGAACATGTGATAAATGCGTTCATTAAGGAGAAATAAATGGACCTGAAATACGGAGAGAAAAATAAAGGAGGAAAATGGCGCAAAGGACAATGCAAAAAGTTTCCCGTGGGTTTTTTCTAAATGTATATTGATTGTATATGTAATCTTGTTTGTTTTGGTATATGATGAGTCTTACTGAAAGTTACATGGTGTTGGATTGACACTCTATATGTTAATGGCGTTGTTATTGAAGTTTGCTGTTAGTGCTGAGTTATATCTTGGTGCACAAATTGACCAATGTTTCATAGCTACGTTTGTTGGTTATAACGGTTTTCTTCCAGTTATGTCTTCGTAACATATCCAAATTGTTACTTTGCCAAACTAGAGATGTGTTTGTGCTTTGATGGTGATTACTGGAGGCTGTTTTGTGATACCAAAATTAGCCATCTTTTGCATTGCTAATCGGCTTTAGTTATTGTATGATGTTTTAGGAACTCAAGAACCTAAGGCCTCAGCTATATTCGGCAGCAGAATATTGTGAAAAATCTTATCTGCACAGTGATCAAAAACAGATGTAAGACTCGTCTTACTAACTACCTATCACATTACCAGCTTAGTATCAGGGTCAGTTGTAGATTTATGAGTAATTTACTTTTCAAACCATCATACTTAGCTTTTTCAATGTAAACAAAGTATTGTTCTTGCGAAAAAGCCAAAACAACCCTAGATTTTGCCAGAATCGCAAGTACTTTTGCACGAATTGTCCACTATTTGTTATTCTTGCAAACTACAGTGCTTCTTTGGTCTTTTGGAATTGGAGGATTGGTGGTTGTTACTTGGCATTGACAAACCAAATTAAATGGTTCAGAATGCCATCTCCATTGATGGATATAGAGAAAGAACAGTTCAGTATAGGTTTCATTCGTTTTGCATTATGTGTATTGAATATCAACATATCCACATCAAGGATATGGTTCATTCGTTTTGCATGATTGGAGTTGCAATCGACACTATGGGTCATAGTGAATATTTTACCAACTCTATTCTAAAATTTAAACTTTAAACCATAATTCTTTTAGGATGTCACACAAACAAGTTTCCCTTTTAAGCAAAGTTTCAATATAGATTTATCCATTTATATGTGTTTTTGCAGGGTCCTTGATAACCTGAAAGATTATGCCGTTCGAGCGCTTGTAAATGCTGTTGACCATCTTGGCACTGTTGCTTACAAACTAACAGACCTTGTAGACCAACAGACTTTAGAAATTTCATCAACAGAGTTACATGTTACATGTTTACATCAGGTAAGATATCTTCAACTCCCTTTTAAGAGGTCACTGATCTCATCATAATACAGTTATTGCCTTCTCAAACCACTGGATTTGGCCTCTTGTTGCAAGCTAATCACCATTTTTGCTAATATGTTAAAAAAGAAGGAAAAAAACTACACTTTATGAGAACGAGGATTCTGGACAAAAATGCTGGTTACAATACTTTTTTGGCATCTTAATATTCAAGTTTTGTTCAACCTATGTAATATGATTCTCTTTTTTGTTTTTAAGCAACTTCTTACATGCCAAACATATACGGATAGAGAAGCTATTAGGCAGCAACAATTGTTAGCAGTTTTACCAAGGCATCACAAGCATTACATTTTACCCAGTAAGAATTCTTTCTTCTTGATATGCTGAATACTTAAAATAATGCTATGTACAATAGATATGCAACAACTTAATGCCCCTTTTTAATTTCAAACTAGATTCTGTCAGCAAAAAGGTTCACTTTAGTCCACAGATCCAAATTGATGCAAGAGAAAGTCATCTTCAACCACGGCCTCGTCAATTTACTTCAGGTAACCTATACTCTCTTCACGCATGGAAATTGCAAAACTGATGTAAACAAATAACTTTTGTACTGCTAAATTCGATTCTCACTAAAACAAAGATGCAATAACATGTTTTTATAATACAGTATGTTCTAACCTACTCAAACTAGGAAACAATTAAATACTAAAATAAAACATACTAATTTTAAACTAGAGTTAATTGCCAAAATCGTCCCTGAGGTTTGGGCAGGTTTGCCATTTTCGTCCAAAATGACACTTTTGTACCAAATTGCCCCCAACGTTTGTAACTTTTTGCCATTTTCATCCAAACCACTAACTTAGTTTATTTTTTCTGTTAAGTTGAGGATATTTGGATGAAAGTGACAAATATAAAACCACAGGGACGATTTTGGCAATTTACTCAAACTCTTTTAAATTTATTTTATTTAATTAATTTTGTTACATATATAATAAAAAAAGAATATACATTCAATTTTTATATAAAAAAAAATAATAGCTTTGTCACATAATTTTTATAAATTTTCATCCAATCACTAACTAAGTTAATTTTTCTATTAAGGCGAACGATATTTATAAACTAAGACAGAAATTAATTTCTAATTTTATATATATATATATATATATATATATATATATATATAGGATAGGAGTTGGCCAGAAAGTCCAAATTTCCTAAAAAGTGTAAAAAGTCATAAAACACCATAATGTCAACCATAAAACACACCAAAAACTCACAAATAATATGATGAAGATTACTAAAACATCATGTATGTGGGTTTTGTGTTGTGTTTTAGATGTTAAGGGCATAGGGAGTGGGGAGCGGCAAACTCCCATCACCGATCGGCAAGAGCACGGCAAACCATTGCCAACTTGTTTGCCGCGTGGGTGTTTGATGAAATGGGGGGTAAATCGGTGATGGAACACCGCTGCGGCAAAGGGAAGAAGAGGAGAGAGAGAGGGGTGTGGGGTGGGGTCCATTCCAATCTCAACCAATCACATCTTTTTTTCTTTTTTTTATTTAAAAAGTTTACCACTACACCAAATGTTTAAACCATTGCCAACATTTTTCACCAAAGTTTAAACACTTTTGCCTAATTGACATGGCGCGCTCTCATTGGTCGGTTTTTTGGTTTGCCACTTTAAAGTGTTTAACCACTCCTTATACCCTAAGGCTCTGATTGTGGAATGACAAATATTATTGTGTTTTATGTTGTTTAGCATTGTGTGTTTTATATTCATAGTTCTACGATGGTGTGTTTGAAGTTTTTATGGACTATTAGAGTTTGAATATGGTGTTTTAGTAATATTCATTCTATTATTTGTGAGTTTTAGGTGTGTTTTATGCTTGAAATTGTTTTGTTTTATGGCTTTTTACACTTTTTAGGAAAAACACACTTTCCGTAGGATCCCCACTCTATATACCTATATAGGGTGAGGTTCCGCTACAAAGTCCATTTTTCCTACAAAGTGTACAAAGTCTTAAAACACCACATTTTCAAACATAAAACATACTCAAAACCCACAAATAACATAGTAAAGATCACTAAAACACAATATCCAAACCCTAACATTCCTTGAAAACTTCAAACACACCATCATACAACTATGAATATAAAACACAAAATGATAATCAACATAAAACACACTAATGTTAGTCATTCGAGAATCAAAGCCTTATCATTCAAAACACAAAACACAACACAAAACCCACAAATATGGTGTTTTAGTAACCTCCACTATGTTATTTGTGGGTTTTGAGTGTGTTTTATGGTTCATTATGGTTTTTTATGACTTTGTACACTTTGTAGGAAAAATGGACTTTGTAGCCAACTCCCACCCTATATATATATATCAGTTTTATAAAAATAAAATCTACTTAAACCTCTAAATTTTATAAAACTAAAATGCTGATGAGCTTATTGAAAAAGGTCAAATAAAATTTTTTTATCATATGTACCAAGTTTGTAATTCATCTTCTACTCTTTTAAATTCGCTCCTAAGGAAAAACAGAAGTCATTGCTCCCCCCCCCCCCCCCCCTAATCAAACAACGTATCGTTACCAAACCTTAAAAGTACTCACCAAATTGTAATTATAATGCTATGAACAAAAAGTTTCTTTACTCAAGCCACTCAGAATAAGTATTAGTTAGTTACCCTCATAATCTTAATTAAATAAATATTTTATTTCTACCAACATATTTCCTAGGTGCTCAACACATTTAAAAAATATGTAACGTTTTACAATTTTTTTCTATCTCTACAACTGATAAATACTAAAAGTTGTAATCGATTGTTATGTGTTGCACACCAATGACGTTTTCTCTTTATAAAATTGATTTATATAAAGAAGCTGTAAATGAATTTCTATCTTAATTTATAAAATTTAAAACATTCTTCACCTTAACAGAAAAAATAAACTGAGTTAGTGATTTGGATGAAAATTTATAAAAATTATGTGACAAAACTATTAATTTTTTTTTCTAAAAACTCCATTTATATTCTTTTTTATTATATATGTAACAAAAATAATTAAATAAAAGAAATTAAAAAGAGTTTGGGTAAATTGCCAAAATCGTCCATGTGGTTTTATATTTGCCAGTTTCATCCAAATATCCTCAACTTAACAGAAAAAATAAACCAAGTTAGTGATTTGGATGAAAATGGCAAAAAGTTACAAACGTTGGGGGCAATTTGGTACAAAAGTATCATTTTGAATGAAAATGGCAAACGCGCCCAAACCTCAGGGACGATTTTGGCAATTAACTCTTTAAACTAATTAGATATACTTAAACAATTAAAATTAAAACTAATCATTATCTCTAAATTAATAATAATAATAATAATAATAATAATAATAATAACAATAATAGTAGTAATAATAATAATAATTATATTAATTATTATTATCCTTGATCTTGAGACCAAAACTGAACCACCCTTATACTTTCCAGACTAACCGTTTGGGTCCTCCAAATTGGTATTGTACCAAGTTTCACATCTGAGTCCCAAATAAAATATACTTATACATTATGTTTAATCCAGGTACCCCAGTTGCAAATACCCTTTCTTGGCATTTAGCAACGGAAACCAAGTCTACTTTGAAAGGGAGTTCACGGCCATTGATGAGGTGATCCATAAGTTTCTATTTTCTCATAGCATTACTATTTTAGGCTTTCTTCATTTTCTATTTTGCCTGTTCAGTTTCTTTTTTACATGCAGTAAACAAATTATGAGCCAAAATATGAAATGGGAATTAACAGTTGTATTTAATATGATGCAGCATTGAAGATTCCAAAACTTCTCGGCGTACACCTATATCTGTTCACACGTCAAGTATGCTTGAGTTTACTTAATTTGCTATATTAGGTAGATATTAGCTGCTGAATACTGAAATTTAGGTACATGCCTATGTAGATGATGAAGAGAACATGGGGAGAAAGACACCAACACGTCATCTTCTGTTGTCGAATGTAGGGCCCGCTTCAAGTACCGCAATGCAGACACTTGGCATCACACAACGGGTATGTCGGAATCCACAAAACTTTTATTCGAATTCTAGCTTCTGCAATGACTTCATTTGAGCATCTTAGTACTTGGTAATTTATTACCATGGCTTGGGTTGGCCTGCAAAAGCTGTTTCATCATCATCATCATCATACTCAGTAAATCCCACCAATAGCAAAGCTAAGGTAGGGTTTGAGGAGGGTAGATGTAGAAAACCTTACCTCTACCCCGTAGGAATAGACAGACTGCTTCCAGTAAGACCCCCGGCTCGATTGTAGTTTTGTATCAAGCCTTGGACCTAAGACACATAACACTCAAACAATCGGGACAGAGACTGATTGGTGCATGTACCCCCGTGTCTTTCAGCTATCAACGTCACCACATGATTCATGATTAACCATCCGCCGCTTTTAATGTTATTTTCACGAAATTAGTAAAATAACGTTAAAGTTAGTACCATTTCACTTTTGCCCCCCAAGCGCCCACACATATATGCATTATATGTGCACACCGCAAGCGGGGCATAAAACATTTTAAGAGGTTGCAAATGAATATGATTACAAAATCTATATACTGAGATAATAATCTACTTCTACTATTCTCACATTTAAGAGGTTGTATGCCATTATTTAAATACACCTTGGGTGACTTTTAACTAGTTTGACCTGTTTTTTTTTAGCAACATATTTAAAGTTACACATTTGACCCATTAGTGATAAGAACATAGCCCAAGTCAGCCAATTTCATAAGCAAATATTAAACGGACCCCCATTTACTCGCTTTTGTATAACCGTTGAATTATGGTATCCACATAAGTGCATAACCCATGTTATCCTTGTAAAGATGGGTTACATTACAGTGCTTCAGGAAATTTTAGATTTATGCTTTTTTTAACAAACTTGTAAGTAAAACTTAGTTGGTCTTCATGATATTGATTTGTTTTGCTTTGCTCGACAACTGAAAGGGTGTTATAACCATTTGGTAATATGCAATTGATGGAATGACAGGATCCGGATGAGGGTCCCAAGCCAATGACACCATTCCGATCATTTGATAATCCTAGACGTACACCTGTCCGCAGCAAGAGTCTCTTATCGGCTTTCTTTGTGAAACAAAAGACTAGCAAGCAATTGAAGGGGTCGGCCTAATCATATCCAAGTGCAAGGTACAACTTTCATTGCTTAGTTAAGAGTTGCCTAAAGGGGTGGGTCGGGTAATGGGTCAAAAGGGTTCAACACAAAATTGGTCACCCTAAATAGTATTCATCCATTTTTTTAAAAAAGCGGGGCGACTTTTGACGCACTTGGCTTTGTTACCTTTTAAGTTCTTCAAACGTTTAACCCCATTCAGGTTAAACATAATATAAAGCAGCAAGAAAAGGGTTGAAAGTTGAAACACGTTTGTGTGCGTTTTATTTTGTTAGCATTCGAAGCTTTTCGTATTAATACAAATAATTTGAAAAGTGTGTAGGATGGAGAATGCAGAAAGAGTAGTCGGTATCGGTTTAGGAATCTAAATGCTAGTGCCAAGTATGGTTGTAGTCTGGAGTTGTACATGTTGTAAGAAACGCATAAAATGTGTGTAATAAAAAGGATCTACCATAAATGTTCCCTCTTTCTTCTTCGTTTCTTTTTTTTAAACGGCAAAGAATCTCACGTGTAAACCCACCCTGCGTGGGGCTATGTCCAAGGGCGACTCCTCGACCGCCATGAGACCGTGCCCCCTGATGCGCGGGAACCGGATGGAATCCGTAAACCCTTGCCCCCGTTAGGTTCGAACCCGGGATTAAAGTCCCGATTCGTCCCTTCACCCAGATGTTCCTTGAAAGTGGCTTAAGTGAGAATTGAACCTACATCTCCACTAGGGAGGACATACCAAATTACCACTAGACCAAGTTCTCAGGACTTTCTTCTTCGTTTCTGAATTCTGATTCATGGAGCATGCATACTCATACGTACATTGTATCTGATTCATATCACATAACCTGTAAGAGGCTGTTTGTTTAGCTCTTAATGTGTTGTTTAGCTCTTAATGGTTCAGACCTCTTACTCTTAATGGTTCAGACTTTTTGTTTCGCGAGCAGATGTCTGAATAGTTCAGACATTTGCCTCTGAATGATTAAGCATTATACTGAGTCGGAATGGCTAATACATCCAGTCTGAATTGGTTAGACATTTGCCTCTAAATGATTAAGCATTATACTGACTCTTAATGGTCAGATATCTTACTGGTTAAGCACTTAATGGTTCAGAGCTTTTACTGGTTTAGTACTTAATGGTTTAAATCTCTTACAGGTTCAACACTTAACCATTCTTAAGTTGTTGCCAAAAAACCCCTAAGTTAAGATGATTTCAGTAGTATGATACACAACATTAATGTTTTTCTTATTGTTTAAAAACTTGACGAAATAAAAAGTGGTTCGTACAAGTTGATTGGATCAAACATGTGAAGTTACCGAAACATATTTAAATAAAAAGAAGATCGTCTTAAATTTATATATTAAAATAATTATTTACTTATTTTTAATCATATTTTATTTATATAAATTGAGTGAGAAACATACAATTGGTGGCGTGTTGCTTGGTTATTGTGAATTATATAAAAAATTGTCAAATCTAAACCCATATTGAGCCACTTAAACTATCTGTATTGTCACATTAAAAATGTATACTTTGGTACTGTTTTTACGTATATCATATAGTTGAAAAGAATAGCGATATAAGCTAACACAGTTTTTTTAAGTAACTTATATAATCGGAACCCTCAATAACCTGATGAGGCACACCTTTACTACCTTTCTTTATACCGTCAAGCTTCTAGCGTACAAGCTGTTTGGTTAATCTATCATCATAATATTATATACACATTTTTTTAGTTTTTGACCCTTACATTAGGAAATATTGAGCCTTTCAGTCCCTAGAATATTAGTTTCGAACAAAAATATGATTAACCTTTTTTTGTTATTTTTAAATGACACAATAACTACTCATCCTGTGATCCTGACATAATTCTTCATCTTTTGGTATAAAATATTTGTCTATTTTTAAACTTATTTTTTTTTTATGTATACACAACAGGAAAAGTAAAACTACATTAGACTATAGGGTATGGGGCGGGGGTTGGGTACAAACGCCCACGTCACCATCTCGGGTGGGCTTGAGTTTCGGCGTGGCCCTTTGGGCGGGGGTTTCAGCCCGGGCGTTGGGCGGGGCTACTCACATGACATGGCAGAATCTCATTGGCCAAGAGCACTAGCCCTTTGAAATTTGCTTTTTTTCCACGCCACCCCAGCCACGCCTCACCATACCCCTTTGAAATTGGCTTTTGGTCTTGGATGCCCCATACTCCACGTGTCGCACCATGCCCCCAACCCACGCCCCACGATACGTCACGGTCTTGACTAACTCGTACCTACTATTTTTACACCAAGTTTTTATTAGTTGCACCAATTAATTTGACTTTACATGTATTTTTATTTTATTTTATAACTTTTTAATATATGATCTTTTATAAAAAAGAAATCCGAGTATGGTATTGTGATGTGTTTAGTTATATCTATATATCTATATTTCCACATAAAACTTGAAAAAAAAAAACGCAGCCAGATCATATATAGTGATATTTCAATATGAATATTTGATGCGGCTCTGTCTTTTATATATTCATATCATTTATATACATGAAAATAGACCATATCACAACGTCATAATAAAATATCATACGTTAAAACTTATGAAAGGAAAAGAAAAATATATATAAATAAAAGGAAGTTGGTGTAACTAGTAGAAATCTTGATACAAATAGATCACCTCATCTCATCTGTATATATACTTTTAAGAGAAAAATGCCCGGATAGTCCCTGTGGTTTCGCCTTTTTTCACCTATAGTCCCCAACTTTCTAAAACTACCTGAATAGTCCCCAAGTTTTCATTTTTTGTTCCCGGATAGTCCCTGTGTCTAACTTCAGTTACTTTTCTCTGTTAAAATGATGTGAAATGACAAAAATACCCTTTCCTTAAAAGGCCAAACCATAGGGACTATCCGGGCATCTTATTCATTTTTATTTATAAAACCCCACCACCACACTTCATCTTCAACCTCCACCCACCATCACCCTCATCCACCCTCCACCATCAACCCGAGCCGGAACCGAACCGAGTTGCACCAAGACCTAAACTGAACCGAATCACCACTCGAGCCGGAGTCACCACCACTGCAACGAATCTAACAAAAATGACTAAAATGAATCTGACCGGAGACTGAACCGAGTAAACTCAAAACTGAAACCTGAACCAAGACTAACCTGCACCGGAATCACTTTTCAGAAACTGAACCGAGACTCGAACTGGAACCGAACATTGAATCTGATCTGAGTAGAAACTGAACCTAGTATCAAACCGAGACACGAGCCGAGACTCCAAACCTGGACCGACAAGACCCTGAGTTGAACTAGATGAAACCAAAACTTGAAGCCCGTATGAACCAAAGTCGCCGCGAGCGGCGCTGCTGTTGCCGGAACGCCACCACCGTCTACCATCGTCGTCTCCATCGACCACCTCTATTGACACCACCTGTAAATCACGTAAGGAACCAGAAAAGGGGTGGATCCAAAAGGATCTAATGAAAAACGAGATGAAGAAGATGACGAGTTCAGATGTTACCGGAGTGAACCTGTTGAAACGCGGCTGCCGGAGCTAAAAGTGTCATCCCCGCAGCTCGAATAGGAAAACCGACGCTGGAAAAGGTCTCGGGAGGTGCGGTTTAAGGGGGTACACCCTGGTTCCACCATGAAAAACGGCCGGAAAACCCTGGTTCCACCGTGAGTCGCCGGACTTTCGCCGGAATTGGAGAGGGAGAGAGAGAGGGTGATGGTGGAGGGTGGAGGAGGGTGATGGTGGGTGGAGGTTGAAGATGAAGTGTGGTGGTGGGGTTTTATAAATAAAAAGAGAAAAATGCCCGGATAGTCCCTGTGGTTTGGCCTTTTAAGAAAAGGGTATTTTTGTCATTTCACATCATTTTAACAGAGAAAAGTAACTGAAGTTAGACTCAGGGACTATCCGGGAACAAAAAATGAAAACTTGGGGACTATTCAGGTAGTTTTAGAAAGTTGGGGACTATAGGTGAAAAAAGGCGAAACCACAGGGACTATCCGGGCATTTTTCTCTACTTTTAAAATGTAAAGCTTTTTACCAAGACCGAAAACAAGGGGGAGATACAAACCCTCCACGAGGGAGATCAATCGAGCAACATGAATAAAACAAAGATACATAGATTTATTTATTAACACAACTAGGTTAGTTTCCCGTGTGTTACACGGGTTGAACAATTTAAACTATATAGTATAGATATTTCCTGTAAATGCAAAACAAAGACAGAGACATTTACATACCATATTGACATAAATGAGTTAATATAAATGTAACCCATCAACTCGTACATATTAATTAATGTCGTAGAGTTCGATAAGACGGCTCTAATGTCGGTTGAATGAGGTCAATCAGAGTCTATTTGATACCCTTTGTACGACTTCTTATTTTTTGAATCTTTGTATTTGATTCTAAACCTATTATTAATATTATTGATAATAATTTTAGTTATATATATAAATAATATTATATATATATCAATAATATATTTAGTCTAACATATTATTCCATATATAAAGAAGCAACTTTTTAGTGCATCATGAGTTGTACATTGTGCTTTGGGCATTTTCCAAAAAAAAAAAAAAAACCCTTGATTTTTTAGTTTTAACCGAAAGGTTTTTACCTTTTCCAATTTTAACCCTACATAATTTGTTTTTTTTTTTTAACTTTAACCAAAAACTTTTTATTATTTGCAATTTAACTTCACAACTTTTGTCACATATACTTTTCATCTTTCGCAAATTTTCGTTTTACGTATAGTTCTAAATTTTTCGAGTTAATACGACGCAACATGCATGTGAGGTTCAACGTTTTTACCTCTATTTTCCCATGTTTGACAGATTCGTCGCAACATGCATACCCTAGGTCGAGTCAGTGTTGGTGGTCGATGACGGTTGTGTGATATTAGTACTATTTGACACCGTTTTACGCCTCACCGCAACGTGGGGTGTGCTTTGGGGGGTTTTCAAAGAAAAATGGTTATGCATATGGTTGTCGTAACGTTGGCTTTGGGGGTTTTCCAAAAAAAATGATTTGTTTTTTACTTTTCACCCAAAAGTATTTCATAAATTACTTTTAACCCAAAATTATTTGTTTTATTACTTCTAACCCAAAACTTTTTATCTTTTGCAATCTATCCTCATAACTTTTTTATTTTCAATTTTGGTCATTTATAGTTTTCATTTTCCGCAAATTTTTCGCTTTACGCTTGGTTCTAAATTTTGTGACTTAACACATCGCAACATGCGTCTTTGGTTTAACGTTTTTACTTTTCGTTCTAAATTTTGTGAGCTAACACGATGCAACGTGCGTGTGTGGGTGAACGTTTTTACATCGTCTATTTTTTCCCTGTTTGACAGGTTTAACATAACGTGCGAGTCCTAGATCGACTTAGTTATAACTAAAGAATCCCCGCCGCATTGCGGCGGGTCGCAATCCTAGTTAATATTATTATGAATTTCGAAACTTGTTTAGCTAGGATTTAAGATTCTATTGAAGTTTTAGTTTAACAATAGGTTATTGAATTAATAATAAGAATTTGTATTAGATTAGATTAAATACTATTATTATTTGTATTAGATTAGATTAAATATTATTATTAGTATTTTTAATAATTTTAATCAATTAAATGAGAGAATGACAAGTGTCCAAAAACAGGTTTCTTTTATTATATAGTATAGATAAAGCAAATCCATTAAGTTTGCGAGGAATAGGACACAATTTTTTATAAAAAAAAATAAAGTTAATTATACACATAGTATGGTTACTGTGATATATGCATATAAAATAGAGTTGATTACATGCATAGTATGGTTACTGTGATATATGCATATATGGTTTTGGTCACTTTTGAAATTACAGGTTATGTACTTATTGTTTGCTTACTTGTAACACTTTTGGTCCTGGACACTGACATTATATTTTCTTTTATATTTTTCATGAACCGACTAATATACCCTTACTTATTGGTAGAAGTATATTTTTATAAAAAAAAAACTCTTCACCCACTAGAGTCAAACCCTTATCCACTTCGTCTTCTTCAACGAACCGCTCCAACCACCACGAACTTGAGACCCCTTCTCCTTTCTTCATCCTCGTTTTCTGCCATTCCCTTCACATTTACCTACTTTTGATCTATAACTGGACATTCTATCATGGACCAAACAACATAAAATGTAAAGTTCTACGATTTCCTATGTACATATAGAAACACCATTGTGGACCTAACACTTACTTTCAATCTTCATCGCCCCACCCTAGTCGACACAAAAACATTTGGGTTTCATAAAATTACAATTGGTTTTCTTAAGAAAAATAGTGGTTACCTCTAACCGATTTGGGAAGAACAACACATCAATGGTTGATCTATTGGTGGCATAGTTATGTGATATGTGGTGGCAAGGGATGACGAGATGGCATGATTGTTTACTGAGAAAACGAACTACGACGGGATGTGATTTATTTGTTGTTTCAAGCATAAAAGGTATATTTAATCTAAAAACAATTTGTATAATATCAATTAGTGTCAAGAGTTAAAAACTGAATACTCAACTTATAAATCTAGGACTAAAGGTATAATACTTGTATTTTAAGTCTTAGGAATGTAGAATTGTTTCTATTACTCTTTTGTTTATTATTACTTTCTTATAAATAACAACTTAACAATTGATTTTTAGATTCATTTGTCTAAAATCATTTATCTAATTAATAAAAAAATAAGTTATTTTTTTATATTATATAAAAAATAAATAACTTTTGGAAACACCCCTAAAATCACCTTTAAAAAATGTTGTAGATTGAATTTCTAGATTTACTCATCATAATCACTTACAAACGAATAATCAAAAGTACAGCTGAGTTGACCGCCGGTGATATTTCTCTCTCTCTCTCTTCTTTCTCTCACTAGAACAACTACTCATTTACCTTTCGCACCACTTCACTTGACAAGATCTGTTTAGTTTATCTCTTCTTTTCACTAAACACACAACCAAACAAATACCCCCTGATGTAATTGATCCCCTTTTCTCCTCTCAAGAAAACATTCATTAATCCATCGGAATGTAAATGGGCTCTCTTAATCCACCGGTGCTGCCGTTAAAACGAGACTCTTTACTTAAGTCTTCCCCACAAAGACCCAGATCAAGGATTCTGATTCTCAAAAAGATTGATTACTTACAATGGATTTCTGCTTTGGCTGTATTCATCTTCTTCATGTTCCTCTTTCAATTGTTTCTCCCTCTTTCCACTGTCAACGATGATTTCTTCAAACAAAATATTGATGAGGGTTTACAAGATTTGTTCAAAGAAATTTCCACTTTGGATTTTGGTGAAGATGTTAAGTTTGTGCCCACCAGGTTATCGACGAAATTCCTGAGAGAAAAAAGTAGTAATGTTTCGTTTGGTGGCTCAAGAACAGTCACCAGATTTGGGAATAGGAAGGTTCAGCTTGCTTTGGTGAGTACCCATTTGTTGGTATGTTTGTTTTGGGTTCTGTTTCTATAGCTTTCTATTTTGTAGGTTTTTGCAGATCTGTTGGATGATCCATATCAGATATTGATGGTCACTCTTGCAGCTGCTTTGAGGGGGATTGGCTATGAATTTGAGGTACCTGCTTGTTTCATTTATGTGTGAGTTATCATAAGCAATTGAGGTCATTGTACTGTGATTATGTGTGGGCGCATATAATGTGTATATGTGTGGGCGCTCGGGGGCAAAAGTGAAAGTGCACTAATTTTAACGTTATTTACTAATTTCGTGAAAATAACGTTAAAAGAGGGGGATGGTTAATCATGCATCATGTGGTGGCGTTGATATCCGAAAGACAGGGGGTACATGCACTAATCGGCAGTTGTCTCAATTGCTGAGTGTTATGTGCCTTATGTCGAAGGCTTGATGCAAAACTACTATCGAGCTGGGGGTCTCATTGGAAGCAGCCTCTTTATTCCTACGGGGTAGAGGTAAGGCTGTCTACATCTTACCCTCCTCAGACCCTACCTTAGCTTTGCTATTGGTGGGATTTACTGAGTATGATGATGATGATGATGTACTGTGATTATTATGTAAGCATGCAAACAATATTGGTTCAGGTAAGGTCATGCTTTA
The DNA here is from genome assembly GCF_002127325.2 of Helianthus annuus. Classification (NCBI taxonomy): domain Eukaryota; kingdom Viridiplantae; phylum Streptophyta; class Magnoliopsida; order Asterales; family Asteraceae; genus Helianthus; species Helianthus annuus. The sequence continues at coordinate 172,947,179 of NC_035445.2, forward strand.
CATTGTTCTTCTAATACTAACCTTGTATACAGCTCAGTCTCATATAGGATTGATTAGGCTCTCAAATTTAGATTGACGATTGGATATTGATTGAGCAGAGTTCGTACATAAATCATTAAACCTCTACTTTTAGCTTAATGTCATGTTAGATTTTAAGGCTTATTACTTCCTGTGTATTGTCAAGCGACTTTATTCTAACTGGTAGTCAGGACATAGGAATGATAAATGGTAAAGTAGTTTAAGATATTCTAGCCATGAAGCTAAAGCAAAAGACATATCTTTGTGCCTGTGTTTAAAAAAGCGCGCTTAAAGCGAGCTTTAAGCGTGAAGCGCTGGAAACATCGCTTTTTTGGTCTGAAGCGTTACATTACGTGAAGCGCTGTGAAGCGAGCTTTAAGCGCGAAGCGATGATGGTTTGAAGCGACACTTCAGCCCAATCAGGTCACATTTGGGCCATTTTTTAAGCCCAACAGTCTTTAAATAGGGTTAAATGAGGCCTGTTTCTTTACCCTAAGTGTGTTTCGACTTTAATTTATGTTTTAACTATGTTTTTTATGTGTTAAGTGTGTTTTTTAGTCATGTTTTTGTGTTTGTTATTGATTAGCAAGTAGAATAGGTCATATTGATGTGTACAATATGTGTGTGTGTGTGTATATATATATATATTTTAATTTTGAGCGCTTCGTATACGTGAAGCTCTCGCTTCGCGCTTGAAGCTTCGCTTAAAGCTTTTGGAACCAAAACGCTTCGGAGCGCTTCGCGCTTTTTAAACCAAGCTTTGTGCATTGATGCCTTTCTGCAATAAGAGTTCATATCGGATTAGGTCTCTTTGGGGTTCACGAGTCACAACTATCACAACAGTACTGTACACCCCTTGTCATTAATGGTAATATATGGCTTGTGAGTTCTACTGATTCTCTTAGATGTATGTGTGAAGAGGATGATATATTGCATATAATCACTTAAGGGCATGTGCTCCCCTATGAAATTGTATGGGTAATGAAACATGAAATGCAATTCATTAGCATCACTGCACCAGGGGTGTTTGGATATGCATTTTCTGAGTGATTACAATGATTTGAAGAACCAGATATATATAATGTGAAAAATAAGGTGCTTGGAGCTATGGCCTATGGTACACATTTAATTTTACATTTATATCAATAATCAATTTTCTAATAGCAACTCCTTACCTGCTTCCCTTTGTCAGATAACTTGACCCTAAATAATCAGAAGATCCTAATTATAAATTAAACACTCTAAATTGATCATTGTGACTTAAAATATAATAGTCAGTTTAAACATCCCCGTCAACATGGACCGAGTAGACGACACACATTGATAGATTCATTGCCCCTTCCATGTTGAAATATGCAGGTATCGTAAACATTTATATAATTTCATCAATGGTTCGAGGAAAGTGCTTGCTTTTTGAATGTAGAGATAGAGTTGTTAAAAAGAAGTGGTTAAAAAGCTTAGTTAATCATCCACTTGGTTAACTTCTTGTGCAGGTTTACTCACTTGAAGATGGGCCTGTCCATCATATTTGGAGAACTATTGGAGTTCCAGTTCATATTATGGATGCTAGTGATAAATCAGCCATTATGATCGACTGGTTAAAGTATGTTTGTTTTTCATGTGTATTAGATTTTAGTTACATGAAGTTATGTAATGCATATTCTTTAGGACTGTAAGTAGTATGGTTTTGGTCCGAATAACTAACTGAACCACCCCTGCTTGGTTCCAACCGTTTTGAATTGACAAACTCTGGTTTCATAAATGATCATATCACAAGATACTGATCAACTTTGTGTTTTAACAATTTTGTATGATCTTGTAGCTATGATGGAGTACTCGTGAACTCTCTTGCAGCAAAGGATGTCGTTTCATGGTACATGGACATATTTATCTTGTCATTTCTGGTTTCATTTTAACACGTTTAGTCCAGTGATTCTATTCTTGCAAGAGACTGAATTTAGTTGTTATAGCCTTTTGCAGGAACCTTTTAAATCCGTACCTCTTATATGGACTGTTCATGAAAAATCACTCGCTACACGGGCTGCAAGATACGTCTCTAATGGCCAAGCTGAGTTGATTGATGATTGGAAAGCAATCTTTAATCGGGCTACAGTTGTCGTCTTTCCAAATTATGCCCTACCGGTATGTATAACTTAATACTCTCTTTAATGATTTTCTCATCCGGCTTTAGATATATGTATTTTATGTTACTCATTTTCAGATGTTCTATTCTGCATTTGATGCTGGAAACTATTTCGTGGTACCTGGAACTCCTTCTGAAATTTGCAAAGTAGATAAACCAACGATCTTTCATGAAGAAAATGTGCGTGTAAATATGGATATTGGGCTCAACGATTTTGTTGTTGGTATAGTGGGTAGCGAGTTTCTGTATAAAGGAATATGGCTGGAGCATGCTCTTGTTTTAAAGGCTTTATCGCCACTTTTAGCGAAGTTTCCTGATGGTGATTCCTCAAGTCCTCGTCTAAAGATTATAATTTTGAGTCAAGATTTGACCGATAATTACAGTGCAGCCATGGAGGTAAATATGTTTTAATATATTTCATTGGTTGCTCTCTTAGTTCCATAAAGATTTACGTTATTCCTTTTTTTTATTTAACCAACTTGATGTTAATGTTTAATCTCATAGGAAATTACGTCAAACCTTAATTATCCAAGAGGAACTGTGAAGCATGTTGCCATTGATGAAGATAGTGGTGTTTTAGGCATAACGGATCTAGTGATATACGGGTCATTCCTTGAAGAACTATCTTTTCCCGACGTTCTGATAAAGGCAATGTGTCTCGAGAAACCAATAATTGCTCCTGACCTATCAGTAATAAAAAAACATGTAAAAGCTACAACCTCATTCTTTGACTTCTATATGTCTTCATTTTTATATTGGAAACTAATAATTTTGATAACATATTTCAGGTCAATGATGGGGTAAATGGATATCTTTTTTCAAAGGAGAATATTAAGGATTTAACACGCGTAATGCTGCAAGTGGTGTCTGAAGAAAAGCTATCGTCTTTGGCTCGTAATATTGTGTCAACAGGCAAAAATACCGCTAAAAACATGATGGTTTTGGAATCTGTTGAAGGGCATGCTTCGTTGATAGAAAACGTCATGAAACTTCCTTCAGAAGTTGCATATCCAAGGGCAATATCGGAAATTCCTTCATATGCCAAAACAGAGTGGCAATGGCGTCTTTTTGAGGCTATTGCGGATCATGGATATGTTAATAGAACTTTGAGGATTCACCAATTCTTAGATCGGGTTGAAAGTCAGTGGAATCATACCCTGAAAGAAGAGAGTTCAGGTGCTATTCCAGCCAATGATACTTTTGTATACAGTTTATGGGAAGAAGAAAAACGAAACCAGATGATGAAAGCTAGAAAGGCACGAGAAGACGATGAGGTAATGTAAATAATTATTCTTTTTCCATGGTCTTTACAACGAATGAATAGCTAAATCCGCCACTTGACCTTTTAAAGACATTTGGGGTTCTATTTATTCGTGTATATGTGTTGTGTAGGTAAGGGATAGAAGTGAGCAATCAAGGGGAACATGGGAGGAAGTATACAAAAATGCAAAGAAAGCGGATAGAAGTAAGAATGATTTGCATGAGAGGGATGATGGAGAACTCGAAAGGACAGGTCAACCACTATGCATCTATGAACCGTACTTCGGTCAAGGATCTTGGCCTTTCCTGCACAACAAGTCAATATATCGTGGTATTGGACTTGTAAGTCACTCTGTTTTCATTGCTTATATGTAAAGGACTATCACACTTTGCATCTATATTTGAGTTTTTCTTGCATGGTTACATGGTTTTTATAGCTTTAAATTTGTCGGTCAAATGTTGACTTTTCTTGGTCTGTAGTGTTATGGGATAGATATAACGTTCTCTTGCATGACTTTTTCTTTACATGATATATTTAGGCATTTTTTGTATGATTATGCATTATGGAGTGTTTTGGTGTAAGGATATTGTCCCTTTGACTTTTTTTTTGGCTCAAATTTGACTTTTCAGTCAAGGTTTGGTTTTTATCATGGAAAATCAAGATTTTCACTTCTGAAGCGCCCTTTATACAAAAACGAATCATTATTTAGTAACTTTAAGCTAAACACTTACTGATTCGATGATATTGCAGTCCACAAAGGGCCGAAGACCAAAAAAAGATGACATTGATGCACCTTCTCGCCTTGCCCTTCTTAACACGCCTTATTACCGCGATACCCTTGGTGATTTTGGAGCTTTTTTTGCCATTGCTAACCGTATCGACCGCATACACAAGAACGCTTGGATTGGGTTTTCATCATGGCGAGCGACAGGCAGGAAGGCAAGTTAGTTTGTTAGACAGTTTCTTCAAGTTACCAAATTTTATACTAAAAATGTCGATCTTATTGTAATAAGCAGGAATCTTTATCGGAAAAGGCTGTGGTTGCTTTACTAGAAGACATTGAAGCTCAGAAACACGGTGATGCTGTCTACTTTTGGGTTCGTATGGATAAGGACCCAAGAAATCCGACACAACATGATTTTTGGTCTTTTTGTGATTCTATAAATGCCGGTAATTGCAAGTAAGGATGTTGAACTCACCCACGAACAAATCACTTTTAACCTAGTTTTCGGCAAAATTGAATGTTTGATCTAATCTTATGTGTATGATTTGTACAAGGTTTGCATACTCTGAAGCTTTTAAGAAAATCTACGGGATAAAGAATAACTCGACGGTTTTACCTCCGATGCCTGTAGATGGAGACACATGGTCCGTCATGAATAGTTGGGCCATGCCTACAAAATCGTTCCTTGAGTTTGTAATGTTCTCAAGGTTAGTTTGTGGATTGTTTTATATTATTGAATTTATACAAAAGAATCAAGCAATGAAGATGATATCTGCAGGATGTTTGTGGACGCATTAGACGCACAAGTGTACGAAGAGCATCGTCAGAGCGGTTTGTGTTACCTAAGTTTGTTAAAGGTACGCTTTTTCTTCAGCTATACGTATAGGTAGGATGGTATATACTTACACTTGTGGTTTGTTGGCAGGACAAGAACTGTTACTCGCGGGTTCTGGAGATGGTTGTAAACGTTTGGGCGTATCATAGTGCAAGAAGAATAGTGTACGTAAATCCAAACACGGGAGCAATGCAAGAACAACACGATTTCAAGAAACGTGCGGGCAAAATGTGGATCAAATGGTTTGATTACAACACCCTCAAGGCCATGGATGAAGATCTTGCTGAGGAAGCCGATTTGGACCACGATGGAAGAAGGTGGTTATGGCCGTTAACTGGTGAGGTATTCTGGCAAGGAGTCTATGAGAAAGAAAGGATCCAATTCAGAAAAGATAAAGAAACCAAGAAGCAAAAAACCCGAGCCAAGATTCAGAGAATTAAGAACCGGACCCACCAGAAAGTGATTGGGAAGTATGTTAAACCTCCGCCGGAGAGAGAAACTGGAAAGGTAACCGACACAAATCATACAGTGGCAGCAGCAAGGCTTTTGAGGTAGCCGACGGTGATTCTTGATAGCTTAACAGTGTAGTTGTAGCTTGATTACTTCAATTCTTTGTGAAAAAAAAATAGCTTTTTTTTTTCTCTTTCGGATAAGATGAGATGAAGATGCATAGGGGTTTTCATTAATCGTTTTGTATGTAAATTGCATCCTTTTTTTTGATGATGATACTGATGCTAATTTTACCAGCTCCAAGTTCTTTTGTATACTGAGAAGCTTATGTTAAACCGTTCAAACTTGTTATTTTTAATACATTTTATTATTATGTTTTGTAGTTCTAAAAATGTCTTTATGTATATTTTTTCGTTTTAAACCAGTGGCTTAACTTATATCATTAGTCTTTCTATTTTATGAAAAAATGCATCAGAATCAAGGGAGCTATTAAGTGGCTTTTTGGTTATTTGTTTAAGCTATTGTTTTTCCGGTTGTAGTTTATTTTTGTGTAGTTTAATTATTACTTGTATAGTTTTGTTCATTAATTTGTTTAACCAAGTCAAGATAGTTATTGAAGAAACTTGTATGTTTATGTTAATTACTTATTTAATTTCTAACATATAGAAGAGAAACAATCCTAACATGGGCGGACCTACATAGTGGTCAGGGTGGGCGGCCGCACCCCTTGAAAAAAAAATCAGTGTATATTTTAGGCAAAAAAAACCGACCGCACCCCTTAAAAATATGGTTGAACGCCTCATCCGCACCCTCAGCAAATAATTTCTGGGTCCGCCACTGAATCCTAATGCTTGTGTTATTAGTGTTTTGACATAATATGATTATTATAGTTTTTAGCTTTGCAGGAAATATCATAAAAATATAGATATGATTATTTGTTGATTAAGATTAGAGGTTAAACATTGTTTTTGCAATCACTAAACATAGCAAAGAAGTGATAATAGATCACTTCAAAAGACTTGGGACATAAAAAGCATTGTCTTTATGTAACTTTTTTTTAATACGGCTTGATTTATTAAAGAGAACACCCGACTCGCAAGACACTTTTTTTTTTAATACGGCTTGATTTATTAAAGAGATCACCTGACTCGCAAGACACTAGCCTGGCCAAAAGCTACAAATTACATAAACATGAGTGGATTTTGTAACCACTCGAGCCAATACATGTTACACTTTCGACTTCTACTAGTAAACCACAAAAAAACGAAAAGTTTTTATTTAAGTAATAAGAAAGCACATCGAGAATATATAAACGATGCATATGTCTTAAACGCTGCTCTTAATGGCATCGCTATAATAACTTAGACCATCGAAATACCGGTTCCAAAGCATGACACCTCCATAGTTTTGGGACATCTTAGCAAAAGGTATAACTTTGGAGGTCATTTGTGGCTTAGGAATATAACCGCTTGATGCTGCATCCCCAGATTTTGATGCTGGTACTCCGATAAATATTTTACTACCAGGAAATGATGATGTCCATTGACGCCACGATTTCATAAAGCTGGCGACATTGTTGGCATTGAACTCACATTGAGGGTTGTTATAGAACTGAACCCAAATATAGTTGAATTGGTTGGTATTGAGTGCTCTTTGAAGCTTTGCATCTGGAAACGGGCATTGTGGTGCTGCGCTTAGGTAAATCTTGTCCCCCCCGAGCTCACGTAGCCTATTAGCAAGAGCTGCATAATGAGGCTCACCTTGTTCTATATCAAAGTCAACGCCGTCTAGAACTGCATCACCAAGTGGTCTAGAGTTTGAGTGGCCTCCGAGGAAGTTGTTCCATATGTAATTGGCTACACCTCTGGCATCATCGGCTGAGGACAATGAGTAGGTGTCAGTGGCGCCCCCAATGGAGAGCAAGACCTTCACCCCTAGGCTTTGACAATGGTGGATGCCGGTGCTAACTTTGTCACAATCGTGTGGTGTCCCAGGGTCACAATGACCGGCTAGGTTCATTAGAGGAGGTTGGCCTCTGCCGAATTGAGAAAGGAATGCAATGTTAACGATGCCATATTTTCCGGTGTTACATGTATCGACAAGTTTACCCTCTCTCACATCTTGGCCCCAGTATACCACAAGTTTCCCGGCTTTGGATATCGGGGCTAGTGAGAGTGAGAGTGCAAGGGCAAACACTACTAGATAAAGTTTAGAGCCATTGTTTGTGTTTGTGTTCGTGTTCGTGTTCGTGTTTGTGTTTGTGTTTGTGTTTTCTCTTTGTGTGGAAGGGTTACCTATTTATAGAACTCATCAACTTGACTTGCCATTGACCAAAAATGTGGTTGGAATTTCCTAAAGGTTTCATATATGCCTTTTACTTTAGTTACATGAGGATGAAAAATACATACATATATAATATAGTAACTCCCCTAACGAGGTTGAGGTAACTAGTCGTGAACAAAAGGTACGTGTAGATTAAAAGTGTCGGTTCTTAAAAAAGTAACTAGAGTAAGTTTGTCACTCTAAAAAAGGTAACTCGTCATAAACTTGTAGATAATATGAATCAGCTGAGAAGAAAAGAACGTTACATTTGAGTCGTCTATCTTAAACAACTGTGATATGATGATATGTAGGTGATAAAATGTAAATACCGGCTCTTAAACCTAGTAAAGCAATATAATAGCCTTAATTTTGAAATTCCAAAATGTAAACTTTTTTAGGGCATCTAGTTCTTTGTGACCCCAACTCCTACGGCAAACATGGATTCTTGGTCCCCATTTCGTACATTATGGTTTGTTTATTTGATTTCCTTCTGGTTTTTGTTAAAGATAATGCAATGATATATGGTGCCCAGGTGATGTTATCATTATAAAAGATTATTAAGTATATTTAAAATTAGTTAAAACTCATGTAAGAGCTAGGTAGGGGGATAATGAAAGATCTATATATACTTAGGATTTGTGGAATTTATATGTTGTATAAAATGAAATTGAGTTATAAGATGACTGGTTGGGGTTAACTAAAACTTTTTATGACACAAGTCACAAATATAGGAGGAATGTTTATCATACTCGAGGTGAAATATCGATACTATTAAAACACTAGGGACTAGATTAGTAACTTTACTTGGTGTGGAAGGGTTAGAGAAACAAACAAACTACACCAAGTTGACGAATTGCTGTAGTTCGTTTCAGATTTCCTCTCTCTTTATTTTTCATACTCCCTTCCCGTAAAATCACATTTAAACTTATCATATATACCCTCTATATATGTCATCATTTTTTAACAGTATTCTTTTTGTTACAAAACAAATTCAAAAGTGTTAAAAAATATTATAAACATTTCTTTTTTCAAAATTTTTGTTTGTTTTTTATGTTTATTTAAAATTTTTTAAAGTGTTCACTTCGATCAGAAGTCTTAAAATGGTTTTAACTTGTTTGGAACATACTTCTTACACTAATTAAATTTGAACTTATATAGATTGTTAATTTATAGTTGAGTTAATTACATAGTTAGTCCCTGTGGTTTGTACAAAATAACATACTTAGGTACTAATAGTTTAAAATCACCTTCTAGGGTATTAACTTTTCATTTTATAACGTTTGGAGGTATTAACTTCTTGGGTATTAACATAGTTAGTCTCCCTGTGGTTTGCACAAAATAACATACTTAGGTACTAATAGAATGTGATTTTAAACCTACAAATAACGTTAATACCTCCAAACGTTACAAAATGAAAAGTTAATACCATAGAATGTGATTTTAAACTATTAGTACCTATACATTTTACTTTGTGCAAACCACAGGGACTAACTATGTAATTAACTTTTTATAGTTTGATAAAATTATTTTAGTATCTATTGTTTAGAGTTAATTACATTGTTAGTCTCCGTAGTTTGTGGAAAGTAACAACATCGGGTACTAATAGTATAAAGTAACAGTATGAGGTTTTAACTTTTAATTTTGTAACATCCTAGGGCCTTAAGTTTAACTTTTGTTAACTTTTCTGTTAAATTAAAAAAAAAATTGAAATGAAATGACCAAAATAGCCTTTTAGGGGCCATTTGTGTAATTCACTTTATTATAATATAATTGTTCATTTAGCATTTACACGAAGTATTACAAGTCGGTCGTGATAATTGGACTCAAAGGAGGTTGTTGAAGGTTAAATTTAAAATAAACTAGAATTGAGACCCGCCGCAATGCGGCGGGGATTCTTTAGTTATAACTAAGTCGACCTAGGACCTGCACCTTATGTTAAACCTGTCAAACGGGAAAAAATAGACGATGTAAAAACGTTCACCCATACACGCACGTTGCGTCGTGTTAACTCGCAAAATTTAGAACGAAACATAAAAACGTTAAACCAAAGACGCACGTTGCGATGTGTTAAGTCACAAAATTTAGAACCAAGCATAAAGCGGAAAATTTGCGAAAAATGAAAACAATAAAGGATCAAAGTTGAAAGTAAAAAAAGTTGTGAGGATAGATTGCAAAAGATAAAAAATTTTGGGTTAAAAGTAAAAAAAACAAACAGTTTTGGGTTAAAAGTAATTTATGAAATACTTTTGGGTAAAAATTAAAAAAAAAATCATTTTTTTTTTGGAAAACCCCTAAAGCCAAGGTTACGACAACCATATATATACATAACCATTTTTTCTTTGGAAACCCCCAAAGCACACCCCGCGTTGCGGCGGGGCGTAAAACGGTGTCAAATAGTACTAATGTCACACAACCGTGATCGACCACCAACACTGACTCGACCTAGGATCTGTGTGTTGCGACGAACCTGTTAAACATGAAAAAATAGAGGTAAAAACGTTGAACCACACATGCACGTTGCGCCGTGTTAACTTGCAAAATTTGAAACAAAACATAAAAAAGTTGAACCACACTCGTACGTTGCGTCGTATTAACTCGAAAAATTTAGAACTATACGTAATGGAACGTAAAAACGTTAAACCAAAGACGAAAAATATAATTGACAAAAGTTGTGAAGTTAAATTGCAAATAGTGAAAAGTTTTGAGTTAAAGTGAAAAAAAAAATTTGTAGGGTTAAAATTGTAAAAGGTAAAAACCTTTGAGTTAAAACTAAAAAATCAAGTTTTTTTTTAAAAAATCCTCAAAGCATAAGTTACAAGTGTTTATGTATGAAAAAGTTACTTATTTATATATGGAAGGGTAAATTATTTTTTGAGTCCCTGTGTTTTATACGATTTAACTAGTTGAGTCCAAAAGCAAAAAGTTTAACGACCTGAGTCCCTATAGCCACTTTTCTTAACCATTTGAGTCCAAATTTTTAACACAGTTAAAATTGTGTTGTCAAGTTTTGTTAAATGACCAAATTACCCCTTTATTAAAAAATTAAAAAAACTAATTTAAATGACCGATCTAAATTCTAAATCACAAATCAACAAATTAACCTAAACAAATTGAAATCAGATCAACACAAGTATATAAGACTATCCACATCAAGGATGTTTGTAGGTGACATGGAGGGTGTTCATTCCTATGTGGAGGGTATTTGCGAGAGGGATGGATTAGTGGGTGTTGTAGAGGATGACATGGAGGGTGTTCATTCTTCATAATTTTTGGGGAAGAATGGTGAAGAATGGCCTAATGGTGGGTCCTTTCCTTTTTTTATAAGGTTGTTTGTGGGATGGATATATATGTTATTGTTGTGGGTAAAAAGTGTTTATGGGAAGAATAAGTGAAAAGCTGATGTAGCATGCTGATTAGGCTGTTTGTAGAAAGGATAGCCTTTCACTGATGCAGATAGTCTAACAAAGTATAAAGTCACTGTTAAGCTCTTCGAGCCACCGCAAGACGCTATCGAACGTAGTGCTTCTGGAGATATCATAAACAATCAACGCACCAACAGCACCACGGTAGTACGCAGTGGTAACCACACAGAAGCGTTCCTCACCGGCGGTATCCCAAATCTGAGCCTTAACTTCTTTTCCGTCGATCCATGCTCTGAGTCTGAAACTCGACGCCGATTATGGCCTTTGAGTGCAGATTGAACTCGTTACGAGTGTATCTCGAGAGGAGGTTTGATTTTCCGGCGGCGGAGTCGCCTATGATGACGACTTTGAAGAGGTATTCTTCTCCTTCGTCGTCTGATGAGTCCATTGTGATGTATGTGAGAGTTTGGGGAATTGATGAAGATTTTTTTTTTAGAGAAGAAATACGATCCATATTCTAATACAGACATACGTGGTGTAGATACATGTATGTATGTATGTATTTTAGTAAGAATAATAATTTACATCGAGATAGTTGGTAAACGGGCTACAAGCTGCGCCGCTACCCCTTTTTGAATAGCAAAACTAAGCCTTTTAAAAACTACGTCCATAGATCTCGGGGTCATAACATTACTATGCATGACCCTTTGAACTCGACTAAGTAGGTCCACAGCCTCTGGCGCCAGAAAACCAAAAGTATCAAAAGCAAATGGGATAAACACGTGCTGGTTGTCAAGGCATGCTTTCTCATGCTTGATCACCTTACCCGAAGCAGCATTTAAAGCAGCCTGACCCACTGTGAAAGCACTACTCCCTAAGCCCACAAGCGGAGAAACCCCTGTTAGATCCACACATGCGTGTTTTCCTCCTACCCATCCAAAGACCAGAATGTCAGCTGGTCGAAGGGTAGATCTCCCTTCCAACGGGTCTGTTAAGAAGTTAACGGGTGCCTCTTTCTTAGCAGAAATGCCAGCGCACCTGAATATGTCAAAAAGGACATCCCTAACCAAATCATGTCGGTTTTTTATTTGATTGAGAAGGTGGACAGCAGGAAACAGTCGGGGTCTTCTTTCGCTGCCGCCGTCAATCACGGTGTGGGACCCTTGCAACTTGCTGTCTACGGTGGTGGTGATAGTGGTGGGGATGGTGGCGGTGGTGAGGATGATGGTAGTGTGGTGGGGATAATGGTGCGGTGGTGAGGATGACGGTGGTGTGGTGAGGATAATGGTATGGTGGTGGGGATGATGGTAGTGTAGTGGTGGGGCTGGTGATAGATTTCTAGGGAATGGGGGTGATTAAAAGGATAGAGGAGATGATAGGGATTTTATAGGGAAGATGTGGAGGGTATTTTGGTCATTTAACAATATTTAACTAAAAAAATTTAACAGTGTTAGAAAATTGGACTCAAATGGTTAAAGAAAATGATTATAGGGACTCAAGTCATTAAATTTTTTGCTTTTAGACTCAGCTAGTTAAAACCTATAAAACATGGACTCAAAAATAATTATTCCATATATAAATAAGCAAACTTTTTGTGCATAACAACTTGTAACATGTGCTTTGTGAGTTTTTCAAAAAACAAAACTTCCTTTTTTAATTTTAATCCAAAGGTTTTTAACTTTTACAATTTTAACCCTACATAATTTGTTTTTTTAACTTTAACCCAAACTTTTCATTATTTTTAACCTAAAAGTTTTTACCTTTTGCAATTTTAACCCTACATAATATGTTTTTTTTAACTTTAACCCAAAACGTTTCATTATTTGCAATTTAACTTCACAGCTTTTGTCACTTATACTTTTCATCTTTGGCAAATTTTCGTTTTACGTATAGTTCTTAATTTTTCGAGTTAATACGACGCAACGTACAAGTGTGGGTCAACTTTTTTATGTTTTGTTTCAAATTTTGCAAGTTAATACGACGCAACATACATGTGTGGTTCAACGTTTTTACCTCTATTTTTCCATGTTTGACAGGTTCGTCGCAACACGCAAACCCTAGGTCGAGTCAGTGTTGGTGGTCGATAACGGTTGTGTGACATTAGTACTATTTGACACCGTTTTACGCCCCGTCGCAACGCGGCGTGTGCTTTGGGGGTTTTCCAAAGAAAAAATCGTTATGCATCTGGTTGTCGTAACCTTGGCTTTGGGGGTTTCCAAAAAAAATTGATTTTTTTACTTTTCACCCAAAAGTATTTCATAAATTACTTTTAACCTGAAACTATTTGTTTTTTTTTTACTTTTAACCCAAAACTTTTTATCTTTTGCAATCTATCCGCATAAATTTTTTACTTTCAACTTTGGTCCTTTACAGTTTTCATTTTCCACAAATTTTTCGCTTTATGCTTGGTTCTAAATTTTGTGCCTTAACACATCGCAACGTGCGTCTTTTGTTTAACTTTTTTACGTTTCGTTATAAATTTTGCGAGTTAACATGACGCAACATGCGTGTGTGGGTGAATGTTTTTACATCGTCTATTTTTCCCGTTTGACAGATTTAACATAATGTGCGAGTCCTAGATCTACTTAGTCATAACTAAAGAATCCCCGCCGCATTGCGGCGGGTCTCAATTCTAGTTTGGAATAATATTTCATCTGGTAACCACCTCCGATTTGGGCAAAGCAGACTTGTAATTTGGGCTTCAGTGCTGGTATCTAGCGGCCCAGTCAAATAATATCTATAACAACCCACACATACACACACACGTGGCAAGAAATATCCAGACATTTCGATTCCGAGAGAGAAACCTCTGGAAAACCGTAGATAGAGATGAACCAACCAACCAAACAAACAACTAACGGCAGTCAGGCAGGCAGTATCTTAGTATAAATAAGGCTCCGCTCCAATGGGTTGTCAACAAGAAGAAGAAGAAGAAGAAGAAGAAGCGAAAACAGAAGTCGACAATCGTCTGGGTTGGTGGATCAAGGTTGAACTGATAACGGACTTATTTGGATTTGCGGAATCGATTGGTGGTACATTATTATTTTGCTGTAAGTCACTCTCCATATAATACAATAATTCTCTTGTCTCGAATTTATTATTGTTTTTAACATCCTCTTCCTTTTTGATCTGTTTGTTACTTCAACTTTGCTGGATTTTGAACTTGGTTGTTTGGCTACTGAGCATTAGATTAGAATTAATAATTATACTGCTTGCTAGTTTCATTCATCACTGTATTTCTGAATTCTGACCATGAATCTGGCTGGCTGGAGCTTAATCTTTTTCTTATTTATTGGCTTTAAAATAAAACTTGACTATGGAAGGCTTGTTTTTTTTTTTATTAAAAAAATTGGTTTGGTTATCCTGTGAATTATGATATCTTCTTAGTAAGCTGCTGCTGCTGCTGCATGATTTTTACTGTTATTTAGATTGATCATTATACTTGTGATTTTAGCTTCAAACTTTTAACTTGAAAGTTAGGTACACTCCCATTCTTAAATCTATGACTCCTTCCTCCTTAGCTGCTGACAGACAGTTGTTTAATAATTCCGTTTCCTTCCAGGTGCTATTTTACTTTCATAACTGTATCAGTCTGTCTGTCAATCCTCTATTTCTTCAAGAATAATGTATCCTGCATACATGTGGACAGATCCTCATCATGCCCACCCATCTCATATGCTCCCCCCTTATCCTCTCCCACAACAACATCATGGTTATGGTTGTTGCAACCATACTCCTTATTATGGTGGCTGTCCTTACTCACATTACACTCACTACCCTCCTTACTATCCTCCTCATGGAGTATATTCTCCCTTTCCAGCTCCTTACTCCCTTCCTCCACAACATTATTATTATTCTTCGGTTAACCACCCCAGCTACAATTACCACAATAACAACAACCATCCTTGTTCTGCCTGCAATCACAAGGAGGATGACAAGGGACCGAGAGTTAACGAGGAGGAGGAGTCACAGGTTGACAACAAAACAAGCGACTCTCTGGTTCCTTTGTTTTTGAAAGACCGTCCGATCATGTGGGTTCCTCCTGGGTACAATGAATCCAAGGAAAGTGACAAGGATAATAAGTATTCTCATGAACCTGTTTTGGTAAAGCATCTTGAACCGTCAAAAGACCACCCTGATTATCCGATCATGTGGGTTCCTAGTGGGTACGACAAATCGAAGGCAAACGACAAGGACAAGTATTCTAATGAGCCTGTTTCGGTAAAGCGTCTTGAACCGTCAAAAGACCTACCTGATTATCCGATCATGTGGGTTCCTCGTGGGTACACCGAATCATCAGCGAATGACAAGGGAAGGAATTCTAATGATCCTGTTTTAGTAAAGCATCCGGAACCGTCGAAATGGGGTGGGAATGGTGAACTGGCCCAAGATGAACAGGGTGGGACTGGGGATGGGAATCGGTTCCCGTTTAAGATATTTTGGTTGCCTTCTAAGAATGATCAAGTGGGAAAGGATACCAAGGAGAACAATCTTGATCTGGTAGCTAACAAGGGATTGTTAGATGAAAAGGCAACCAAAAAGGGTTCAGGCGGTGAGGGTGAGTGTGAGACTAGTAGTAAGCATGCTGCCCGAAAGGTTTTTCCGGTGAAACAAGCGAGTACAAATGAGGAGGCTAGTAGTAAGCATGCTATCCAAAAGGTGATTCCGGTGAAACAAGCGAGTACAAATGAGGAAAAGAAGAACCCGAGAAGTATGAATACCAATTCAGATTCTGTGGAGAAAACTGATAATGGGGGCAAGACTTCACCAAAGGCATCCAAATTACCACCTGTTTGTCTTCGTATTGACCCCCTGCCAAAAAAGAAGAAAACTTCACGCTCACCTAGCCCTGGTGATAAAGAAAGATCAAACGGGTCGCCGGTTAACAGTCCAAAATCTTCTCAGCAGCAGGCACAGGTCTTAAAGAAGAGCAAGGAGGAGCAAAGTGAAGGTGATATCAAAACCGTTGACCATGCCAATAAGGTCAAACAAGCTAATCTTGCTGAACATGCCGATAATGTCGAACGAGCTAATCTTGCTGATCATGTCAATAAAGTCGAACCAGCTAATCTTGCTGATCCTGCCAATAAGGTCGAACAAGCTAATCTCGCTGATCTTGGCGATGTACCAAGGGAAAAAGGAGAGGAGAAGAAGAATATGTCAGAACATGAAGCGGCTTTGATCATACAGTCTGTGTATCATGGTTTTGAAGTGAGGAAATCACAGCCGCTGAAGAAGCTAAGGCAAATTTATGAAGTTAGAAAAATGGTTGCCGACCTGACAAATCGTATTCAAGACATGGAAACATGCCTTGATAGTAAGAAAGCCGTTATTATCGGGGAGACCATAATGAGCCTTCTGCTAAAGCTAGACACCATCCAGGTATATATTTCTCCCGATTTGACATTTTGTTAATTAAATTTTGTTCAATAAAAAGATATGTTATACTAGTTTTATGATATGATGTTTATCAGGGTCTGCATCCATTCGTACGGGAGGTTAGGAAGTCGGTTGCGAAGGAGCTCGTGGGTTTACAAGAGAAGCTTGATTATCTAACATCTGTGAAATCTGAAACCCCAAGTGAGGGAAGTATGCATCCTGAAGATGATGGGAAGCTTGATCAGGCACAAGCCCAAACTGGTTTATGTGAGAATCGTGAACACAACGATGATGCAGAAGCCTGCAAGACCACCAATGTTGAGCAGCAATTGGAGAAGAGCACTGAAGGTGGTTCCATTCAAGATAGATTCGATCAGGCACCAACTGAATCTGATTCAGTTATATGTGAGAATCATGGAGTGGAAGTTACAGTCTCACAAGAAGGATGTGATACCATTGGTGAGACACATAAAGAGAAGATTGATCGGGCACCAACTGAATCTGATGAAGCTCTTGGGTTGTGTGAGAATCATGAAGTAGAAGCTTCAGATACACAACAAGGCTGTAACATAGTTGGTGAGCCACAATTGGAATCGCATAAAGGAAAAATCGATCAGGCACCAACTGAATGTAATGAAGCCGAGAATCATGAAGTGGAAGCTTCAGAGTCGCAAGGAGAAGGCTGTAATAGCGTTGGTGAGCGGCAACTGGATGAGGTGCAGTTGGAATCACATAAAGAGAAGTTCGATCACGCACCAACTGAATGTGATGAAGCGGTGGGTCTGTGTGAAAATCATGAAGTTAGAGTTACAGAATCACAAGAAGGCTGTAATACCATTGGTGAGGAGCCATCGCATGAAGGAAAGTTTGATCAGGCCCCAACCGAATGTCAGGAAGCTCAGGAGTTCCATAAAGAGAATCATGAAGTGGAGCCCACAGAGTCACTATTGGAATCGCAGAAAGAGAAGACTGGTCAAGCACCAACTGAATGTGTTGGGTTGTGTGAGAGTCATGAAGTGAAAGCCACAGAGTCGCAAGTAGGCTGTAACTGTAATACTCCGCAACTGGAATCGGATAAAGATCAGGAGGCACCAACTGAATTTGATGAAGTGGAAGCTACAGTCTCACAAGAAGGCTGTAATACCAGTGCTGAGCTGCATAATGATCAGGCACCAGCTGAATGTGATAGGCTGCATAAGGAGGATCATGAAGTGGAAGCTACAACCATTGGCGAGTCGCATAAAGAGAAGTCCGATCAGGCACCAAGTGAATGTGACGTTGAATCTAGAGACGGTGGTGTAGAATGCAACGACGATATGAAGGTTGAAGAGTACACTGGGGAGGTTAATAAGAAGAAGAAGCAAGTTGAGAGGGAAGAGTTGGTGAATGTGGAAAGCATGGTGGAGGAGGAGAATGAGAAGCTTAGGGTGGCGGTGGAGGAACTGATGAAGGCGGGGAATGAACAGTTGGAGGTGATAAGGGAGCTGACAGGAAGAGTGAAGGAGTTGGAGAAAAAGCTTTCCAATTCCAAAAGCAAGAAGCTAAACAAGAAGAGCAGGAGGTCACGTGGTTGTAGTGGTATTCAAAAGGATTATTATAGCTTATTAGTGTGATCATTTGTGTGTGTGTGTGTCAACAGTTGTTTAATGTATGATGGATATTCAGAAATAAGCATGTTGTTTGTTTTTCCTTTTGAGCCCATCGTATTCATATTTGTTATGCTGAATAATAAGATGGGCTCGTGTTTGTGGGTATAAATAAAGTTAATAATGGCAGGCAAAGCTACTTGAAGTTTCAAAAGTGAGAAGAATGTCACGGGCCAAATGTTTGAAGATCGCAATGCTATGGGCTGTGCTTGAACGCTTGGGTTACTGGCTAGTCCTGGACTTTATCGGGGGACGGAGTCAGTGTCAATGAAGAGGTGTACGTGCCTAGTCATGCAAACGACGAACGCACCACTGGTCGAGAGCTGGCGCCGCTCTCCTGATGAGTCCAAGGCAGGACGAAACCAGTGACCCACACAAAGAAGCGGGATGGATTGGCTTGTCCCCGGGGACTTGGGGACGCCACACGGGGTCGAAAACTAACCCCGTGACAAGAAGCTATAATGGGCTACGTTCTATTTTTGTGTGATTAAACCCAAATAACATTTCTCTATTCATATACTTGAGCAGCTCATATATGTGGACCTATTTTAAAAAAGGTAACAATAATTTAGCATACATTTTTTTTTTAATATTACTTGCTCTTAAATTACACTAAATAAATCTTAATCTACTCTTTGCTTAGAATTAAACCCAAGACTCACCAGTAACGTCTATCAAGGGAGCTGGTCTCATATTAGCGCATACAATTTTATTGATTACATCTCTTTTGTTCAAAAATATATTTTAAAAGTTTTAAAACACGTAAATTTTGTTGGTTTTAATATTAGGTTTGGTACTTTGGTTAAAATTGTAAGGAGGCAAAAGTTGAAGGGTTGTTTAATATATTTAAGTGAATTAAATTATATATAACAATTATGAAACATTGTTTCACACTTTCACTGTAGGGAATGTATATTGTAAGGGTTTTTCTTTTTGTTATTTATTTATTTATTTTTCTTATTTTATATTCTCATTCTCAATATTTAGATTTGTCACTTATGCTATAAAAAAATCTTTGTAAAATATTATTTTGACCACCTCAGGTTTTGTGTTTATGAATGTGGGTCAAATATAATTGATTTTCGTGTTTATTTTTATGTATATTTTTTGTTGGTCTACATTTTGTCAATACGTTTTCATTCTTACTTTTATGTATGTTTTCATTTGGTCTACTACGTTTTGTCATATATAATATGTTTTCACAAGGCGGAGGTATAAGTTCGAGTTACTTTACTTTTCAACGTCGCCGCAACGCACGGTACCATTCTTTAACTTAAAAAAATACTATTTTCTTAGGTGCTTTATTTAAGTACATTACGATATAAATTCAAGTTAGTTTACGTTTTAACGTAAATTGTTCCCAGTAACGAGTTAGGTCAAATATAATATGTTTTTGTGTTTATTATGTATGTTTTTAGTTGGTCTACATTTTGACGTAACTTTTGTTCGGAAATGAGTTGGGTTAGATATTCGACAATACAAATTCGAGTTACTTTATGTTTCGACGTCGACGGGTCAAAATACTAGTTAGAGATAAATGTTAGTTTAATTTTTTTTGAACGCTCAACTAAATCACCGGATAAACATCTTGGGATGCCAAGTGGCGGACCCAAAAATTATTTGTTGGGGGTGCGGATGAGTGGTTCAAGCATATTTTCAGGGGGTGCGGTCAGATTTTTTTGCCTAAAAAACACACTAATTTTTTTTAAGAGGTGCGCCCGCCCACCCTAGGCTTCACCTAGGTTCGCCCCTGGGGATGCCGTCAATCGAGCAAATGCATCCCCTCCTCCATAACGGTCAGAGTTGGATGCATACCCGAGCCACCAGTTCCGGGAAAAACCCGCCCGCCCAAAGGCCTACATTGGTAAAACTCGGTTCGGCTCGGTTTTGAACTAGCAACCTCCAGAGAGGCATAGTTCTAAACTTTATTGTCACCACCAATATCCTTCAAAGTGATGCTAGTGGAAGTTGAATTTGGGACCTCAAGGAGAGAAACCAAGTGACGAACCACTAGACTAACTTGTCAAGACTAAATGTTAGTTTAATTAAATTGTTTTATTTAATTTAGTTTGAGTTGGTACTGGTTTAGGACTTTAGGATAGCTTATTTTTCAAGTTATTAGTTTAGTATAAATAGACTAGTAGAGTTAATGTTTTATTTGTGGTTTTGATTAAAGAAAAAGACTTCGTGTTGATATATCTTTCTTTATTCTCGTTTTCTTTTCTTGTGTGCTAAGTTTGTGAGGTGATTGATCCAATTGCTCCAACAAATTTTGCAATGTTTCGATATCTGTATGGTGAATCAATAAATAACGATTAACAGGCTAACTCACACACTCTTCAAATCCCACTCCTAAATTTACATATTTGTTTACATTTTGACCCACCCCTAATGGTTCACACATGTCCATTACCCTTTGATAACGCTAACTCTCGGCAAAATCAAAGTTGGATTGAAGCCAAAAACGGAGAATCTTAAATTCTCCTGAAGGGACAAACAAATCAGTTGTGTTGAGTGAGTGAAGATTGCACAGAGTGTGAACAGAAAGAAGATATATGGATTGGCCTAGGGAGAACATAATGAATCAAGGAAGGAAGGAAGGTTTAGATTTGTGGGGTCAAGAATGATTTGTGTGGGACCAGCCGCAACACCGTTAACGTATCCGTTATGGCATGGTTAAGTGCATGTGTATGTGTTTGTTCTTCCGACACAGTGTGGACAGGTGCAAGCATCCACATGTTGTAATCTAGACTTCAACATGACATGAATGAATTGGACCACACGTACGTACGTATGCATATTCCTGGAAAATATATACTAGTTTCTTTCACAAACAAGACAACAAAGGAAGGATCCTTGTTTTCTACACTCTTAATTTCCACAAACCGCGTTTTATTCTATTCTATTACTATTTCAAATTCAAATCATTAAAAAAAATAGTTGAATGAATCTTTTAACATACAAATAAATTCAACAACAAATTAAATCAAAATCCATTTAATGCATAGCTATCCATTAGCCGAATTTAACCATAATAAATGTATAATAATCAATTTTATTTTTTATATATATAAATTTTTTTGAACGGCTAATTTCTTTAATCCCCTGTCGTCTGTGGTACTTGAACCCAAGACCTTCCCCTTTTCAACCTAGGTGTTTTAAAGGATTAACCTTTACCAATGGACCACCACCCCATTGGTTTTTATATATATAAATAAAGAAAAATAATAATCTAACCTAACTACTTCTTTGCTAATCTACAAAGAGAATAATGGTCTTGTGGTCTTGTGTTACGGCCGTGGTCTTGTGGCAAAAAATCAGTCGTTGGTGTCGTATTCCTCCCATCTTTGCTTTTTCCTTTAAAGATTTGTTGGAGTCTCATAACGCTAGGAACATTAAATCTGGGGATAAAGTTGTTGTTCATGGCATTATTTTCATCTCATGTTGGTGCCTGTGGTTGGCTCGAAACAGGGCGGTTTTTTCAGATGTCGAGGTTAAGGAGGATGGTGTGTTTAGTGAAGTCAGGTCTTTAGGTTTTTTATGGTATAAACATAGAGCTAAGGGTAGTTCGATCTCGTGGTCGGATTGGTGTAAATTTGTAATTATGTAGTGTGTTTTCAGGTTGTGCCTGGCCCGATTTTCAGGTTCGGGTGTGTTTTTTTTTTTTTTGAACGGCCAACGAATCCTCCAAATGGGCTACTGGCGAAATTCACCACATCGGGATACACTCGGGTGTGTTTTAATTGTGAAGTTCTCCTTTCAAAAAAAAAAAAAAAAAAAAAAAAAAAAAAAAAAACCAAAGAGAATAATGAATGTAAAAATGATTTGCGTGTCACTTAATGTTTTCATACAAATCATCACCTATTTACACTAGTTAACTTTCACTATTAACAAGTTGAGTGCAACTAACTTAATATTTTTTTTGAACCGCAACCATACTTTATATAAAGAGTCAGCAAGAAGCTGGAAACAAAACAAAAACGAAGAAAGCTAACGAACACAACAAAAAGAAATTACAAAAGATCAACAACATCAAAGATCTTCCATTTTTCCCAGGTTGGGCTCTTAAGCTTAGACCTGTTGCAAATCCACAAATACGCATCTTCTTTAATAAGCTCCACCATCTTGCTTACCGGAATAAAGTATCATTAAAAGCCTTTTCGTTTCGGGCGCTCCACAATCTCCAAACCGTGGAAAGGACCACTGTATAAGTGTATAGACAATTTTCTTCCAAACCTTATCACCCGGGCTATGCTTAATTCGAGATGTACGATATTTAATAAAACTTCACTCATAACAATCTATTTTTACGATATGTGAAAGGTGGGATAACAGCAAATTCCACTCATTTGGATGCGGTTTTTTATAATTAGTTTCTGTTTTACTTTTTGAGACCGTTCTCTAGAATTAGTTTTCTCTAAGCTTTTGAAATATCTTCCAACACATATAAGAATGTGTTACGGATACTGGGTCAACACAGCTAAGGAGAGGCCAACGAGTCAGACAACCTTCTAGAAGAATGCAAGGTTATGCATGGAATGACACCTCAGCACCAGATCCAACAAACTCTTAACAAACTCTTGAGGGCTATAAAAGAGGAGTAGAATTATTTAATTAATTATGTGAATTGTATGAGCATTGTGTTTCTTCTTTCCCACCCAATCCTCTGTTTCTCATCACCGTTCTTAATGAAATTACCCAATCCTTCACTCCATTGATATTGTTACTTTTCTGTTGTTAATTCCTTATTACCTATCTGTTACATTGGTGCTTTCATTGTACCTCCGCAACGATGGCTGAGGGAACTCGACTCAAAACTTTGGAAGCTAATATCCATCAATTACAAACTGACCAGGTCCAAACTCGGACGACGATTGAGCAGCTAGCCACTTCCCAAAACCGTCAAGAGAAGATGTTAACAGAGGTCCTTCAACAGTTGGCACGATTATCGTTGAAAGGGCCGGTTGATTCCTATTTAGATGTCGATCAGAAAACAGGACATGAGGGTTTTAGTATCCTTGGTCGCCACAAACCAGCTTCTGTTCTTCTTCCTCGTTTTTCCGGCGCAAATCCGGAACAATGGGTGGCTCAAGCATCTCGTTATTTTGATTTTTACTCCATTCCAGATGCAGATCGATTAACGATTTCTTCTTTCTATTTGGATGGCGCTGCTTCTGATTGGTACGGTTGGATCCAACGCCATCATCTGTTGACCACTTGGGCGGAGTTTACAGTTGCTCTTCAGAAGCGATTTCGATCCCCAGATCTGGAAGAACCTGAAGGTCAATTGGCTAAGCTACATCAAACCTCCACTGTTAGTGAATACCAGAATAAATTTGAGGAGATCTCGAATCGCTCAATTCTCCTACCTCGTGCTTTTCTGGTGAGTTGTTTTATATCCGGTTTACGCTCCGATATTAAACAATCTGTGTTGGTGCACAAATCACAAACCCTAGATGATGCCATGGAGTTTGCTTTGAAACATGAACAGAGAATACTTCTAGAAAAAGGGGTTGGCCGAGTTTCCTTGGGCTCATCTAAAGGCCTTTTACCCACCCCAAAAACAACCACTCCATCCAATAATTTTGTTTCCCCAGCCCAATTAAAATCCCATTCCCCTAATATTGGTTTTCGCAAGCTTTCCCCATCAGAAATAGCAACCAAACGTTCTCAGGGATTATGTTTCAGATGCGATGAGAAATATAGCTGGGATCACAAATGCAAATCCGGCCCTCAATTGTTGTTTTTTGATGATGATCCACCAGATTCCGATTCTTCATTGGTTTCCCTTACTTCTACAGTCTCGGATGGCAACTTAGCAGACTCCTTGCAAATGGAGGAGGTTAAAACTCACTCCGCTGTCTCTTATAATGCATTGTCCGGTGATTCTCTGTCGACTACACTCCGATTTTCTGGTAAAATTTTGGGTCATTCTATTCAGATTTTATTAGATGGCAGTAGCACCCATAGTTTTGTTCAGACACGTGTTGCTCATTTCCTGGGTTTAACCATCGAATCGATTTCCCCTTTTTCCGTTTTGGTGGGAAGTGGGGAGCAATTACAGTGTGTCGGCATAGCTAAACGAGTGGAAGTTGAGATTTAGAATCAGACCCTCACCATCGATTTGTTTGTTCTTCCCCTTCAAGGATGGGACATGGTATTAGGGGCTTCTTGGTTAGCCACTCTTGGTCCGGTGATAACGGATTACAAACTTGGCACGTTTGAATTTCAATCGGAGGGTAAACGTATTTGTTGGCAAGGAGATTCTTCTCCAGTGATTCAACCAATTCAGTTTAATGGATTTCAGCAATTACTTCATACACAAAGTATTGGTCAACTATTTCATCTCCAGCTTATTAGTCCCTCATCTCCGAATTGTTCTGACATTCCACCTGATTTACAAGCTTTGCTGGATCAGTTTACTGATGTGTTTCAACCTCCACAAGGTTTAGCTCCCACTCGTGCTCAGGATCATGGTATTAACCTTCTGCCAATGAGTAAACCGATGTCCGTTCGGCCGTATCGCTACCCTCATTTTCAAAAACAAGAAATCGAACGCTTGGTCTCTGAAATGTTAGCTCAGGGAATTATTCGTCCTAGCACGAGTGCATTTTCTTCTCCGGTTCTTTTGGTAAAGAAGAAAGACGGCACGTGGCGATTTTGTGTGGACTACCGTGCCTTAAACGCCATCACTGTTCGCGATCGTTTTTCGATACCCTCTATTGATGAACTCTTTGATGAATTGTATAATGCCAAAGTATTCTCCAAATTAGACTTACTAGCTGGATATCATCAGATTCGGGTTGCCCAGGATGACATTTCCAAAACGGCTTTTCGAACACACGACGGTCACTTCGAATTTTTGGTCATGCCGTTCGGCTTGACTAACGCCCCTTCCACATTTCAACGTTTGATGAATGACATTTTTCGCTCACATCTTCGTAAGTTTATTCTCGTCTTTTTCGATGATATTCTTGTGTATAGCTCATCATGGTCGGATCATTTAAAGCACTTGGCATTAACCTTACAAACTACTTCGTGATCACCAATTGGTTGCCAAAATGTCCAAATGTGTGTTTGGCCAGTCTCAAGTGGCTTATTTAGGCCATATTATCTCTGCTCAAGGTGTATCGGTCGATCGCTCAAAGATTGATGCTATTTTGAAATGGCCAACTCCATCGTCTGTTAAAGATGTGCGTGCCTTCTTAGGCCTCACCGGCTATTATAGGCGTTTTATTCGTCACTATGCTACTATTGCCGGTCCTTTAACTGACTTGTTACGTAAAGATGCCTTCACTTGGAATGTTACAACTCATTTAGCTTTTACTACATTAAAACAGCTTTTGAGTTCTACTCCGATATTGCGTCTTCCGGATTTTTCTAAGCCATTCACCGTAGAGACGGATGCATCCGGGGTGGGTATTGGTGCAATCCTATCACAAGACAAACACCCCTTGGCTTATTACAGCAAGAAATTATGCCCTCGGATGCAACAAGCATCTACATATTACCGGGAGATGTATGCAATCATGCAAGCCATTAGCAAATGGAGGCAGTACTTACTGGGCAATAAATTCACCATTTTGACAGATCAACAATCTTTAAAGAATTTACAACAACAAGTAATTCAAACACCTGAACAACAAAAATGGTTGGGCAAGTTATTGGGTTTTGATTTCGACATTCTGTATAGACCGGGAAAGCTGAATACGGCAGCCAACGCCTTGTCTCGGATACCGGACTCTCACCTATTAGCCTTGTCTTCGCAAGAGCCATCATTGCTCCACGACATCCGGCATGCCAATAAATCTGATTCCGAGGCTCAAACTACCATTCACCAGCTATCTAATTCATCATCTTCGAGCTCCTTTCAGTTTCGGGATGGATTGTTGTTTTACAACAATCGCTTATTTGTGCCAACCACCTCTAACCTCCGTTCTCAGTTACTACAGGAATTTCATGCTTCGGTGGTCGGAGGTCATTCAGGTGTTAGCCGTACTTTTCACCGATTAAGCTCCAATTTTTATTGGCCACGAATATGAGCTGATGTTTCTCAATTTGTGGCTGAGTGTCAGGTTTGTCAACAAACCAAGGTCCTACCTTTATCACCAGCAGGTTTGCTACAACCCTTATCCATACCCAAATTGATTTTTGATGAGATAGCCATGGATTTCATTACTTCCTTACCATCTTCACAAGGCCACTTCATTGGTCTTCCTACAAACTTCACAAGCTTGACCGTCGCCTTGGCCTTCATCAAGGAGTTCGTGCGCCTACATGGTGTGCCCACAAACATCGTTACTGACCGTGATGCTAGATTTATGACATCCTTCTGGCAGGAATTACACCGTCTTCAGGGCACTACCCTCTCTTTTAGTACCGCGTAGCACCCTCAATCTGATGGCCAATCGGAAGCTCTCAATAAATGTCTCGAGATGTATTTACGGGCTTATGTTATGGATAATCCACAGCAATGGGTACAATACCTTTCTTGGGCTGAATTTTGGTATAATACCGCTTATCAGGCATCAGCTCAAATGACACCATTTGAGGTTGTCTATGGCCGTAAACCGCCCACCATACACAGATATATATTCGGAATTCTACAACTAATGCAGCCCTGGAACAACAGTTATTGGATCGTGATAATGTTCTGGCCACACTAAAAATCAACCTCGCAAAAGCTCAGACACGAATGAAACTGAATGCTGATAAACATCGCCGGGATTTTAATTTTCTGAAGGGGATTGGGCTTATGTTAAACTGCAACCGTATCGTCAAGGTTCTATTCGCTTGCAACGACACCACAGACTAGGTCGTCGTTACTTTGGCCCATTTCAGGTAGTGCAAAAGATTGGTTCCGTCGCTTATAAGCTCGACTTACCTCCAACAGCCCGCATCCATCCGGTCTTCCATGTTTCGTTGCTTCGCAAATGCCTCGATCAACCAACACAACAAGTCACTCCCTTACACTTGGTTGACTCCACCAGCACTATGCTCTTGTTGCCTCAGCAGATCTTGAATCATCGCACCATCATTCGCTCGGGCCAAACAGTAGCCCAAAGTTTGGTTAAGTGGGATGGCCTTCCTTCTACAGAAGCTACCTGGGAAGATGATTGCTTACTACACCTTCAATTTCCAGAATTTCACCTTGGGGACAAGGTGACTCTCGAAGGGGATGTTATTGTTACGGATATCGGGTCAACACAGCTAAGGAGAAGTCAACGAGTTAGACAACCTTCGAGAAGAATGCAAGGCTATGAATGGAATGACACCTCAGCACCAGATCCAACAAACTCTTAACAAACTCTTGAGGGCTATAAAAGAGGAGTAGAATTATTTAATTAATTATGTGAATTGTATGAGCATTGTGTTTCTTCTTTCCCACCCAATCCTCTGTTTCTCATCACCGTTCTTAATGAAATTACCCAATCCTTCCCTCCATTGATATTGTTACTTTTCTGTTGTTAATTCCTTATTACCTATCTGTTACAGAATGTTAAGCAAAACCTTCGAAAGTTAAAAGTGTGGAAGATAAAGTTTGTACATTATGTAATATATTTTTAGTTATCCTAAACATAAAAGAGATAACAAAATTATACTTTCTATACTCAACATACCTAAAAATAGGGCTGCAAACGAATCAAACGTTCGACGAACAGTTCGTGAACCGTTCGGCGGGAAGTTCGTTTGTTTGTTTGTTTAATAAACAAACGAACACGAACAAGAAATTTCGTTCATTTAGTTTAGTTAAATGAACAAACATGAACAGAGGTCGTGTTCGTTCGTTTATGTTCGTGAACGTTCGGTACCGTGTTCGTTTGTGTTCGATAGTTCATTAGTGTTTTTAGTTTTTATATTTATTTAAATACTTCAAAATTCTGACAAATTAAATATCTAATAAGTGTTAGTGTATTATATATTATGTTCATGAACGATTGTTTTTATTCGTTTGTTTCCATTGTGTTCATGAACATTAGTTTGTGCTCATTTGTGTTTGTCAACGTTTGTTTTTGTTCATTGCCTACAATTAACAAACAATCACAAACAAACACGAACAAATTCATTTCCTTAACAAACAAACACGAACATAAAATCTCGTTCGATAAGTGTTCGTGAACGGTTGGCGAACACATATATTTCTTAACAAACGAACACGAACAAGATCTTGTTCGTGTTCGTTCGGTTCGTTTGCAGCCCTACCTAAAAATACTTTTTTGCCCACCCATAATTAAATCGTAATAAATATGATATGAGAATCAGGTTCAAGTATTTATATTTTAGACTCATCTATCTTTAGAAAAATGTATTCCTCTGTTGGGTATCTAATTTATATAATCTTAAACTTAAAGGTCGGTGACTTTTACCTTTTTGATCCTCCTTTTCTTTTACACTTTGGCCATCATAGTTTCCATTGATTGTTAGCCTTGGTCCCTCAGCATCCCTTTTCTTTTAATATTCAATTGTTTTGCTGTTACTAAATGAGACGTTGATATGGTCAAATGGTTGCATTCTTTCAATTTCCATATTCTCTTTTTTTTTAAATATTTTGTAATTTTTCATTGATAAAAGAACTAACCCTCCATTCTTTCATTTTGATAATTTTTTCGAAAACGAGTCTATATATAATGCATTTTCATGCTTCACGTTTCTGCGTTAATGATACAAAACTCATGTTTCAACATAGTTTTTTTTTTCGGAACGAGTCTGGTCAAATATAATATGCTTTCATGCTTATTTTTACGTATGTTTTCGTTTGGTTTACGTTTTGAAGTCAACTTTGTTCGCAAACGAGTCGGGTCAAATATAATACACTTTCATTCGACGCTACAAATTCGAGTTCCTGTACGTTTGACATTACTAAGTCTTGAAGGTAAGGGCGGTGTAGTGGTTAGGTGGAACCCTCACTAAACGAACCAACCCGGGTTTGATTCCGTTTCTTTTGTAAACGCAATGCTTTAGACCGGATACATCGACACACGCGTTTTCGTATAGTTAATGGATTATATAATGTGTTGCCACCTATAAACAACTAAGCCGTTGCCGCCGCAACGCGCGGCCGAGGGCAAAAATCTAGTTTTGATGGTTATCAGGCCCGGCTATACCCAAGTGCTGGGTGGGCTTGAGAACATGGCCCAAATAATTAAGGGGCCCAAAAAAATTTAAGTTTTCTTTATATATAGCCCAAAATTTTTTAAAGGCCCAAAGCTTTGTACAAACCCAAACCCTTAACAGATTACAGGCCCCATCCTTTGTCAAAAATACAATTTTCGCTGCAAATCAAACGACGCGGTTCTTCTCTGCGCTAGGGATTTCTGAAATCTGAATTCTGATCGAACACTGTGTAACACAACAATAGTCATCATCATCGATCGAGATTCAACACAACAATAGTCATCATCATCGCGATTCAGGACATCATAATCATTCTCGCAGATAATAGTCATCATCATCACGGAATCACCGCTGCACGGTTCCGAGGTATTTGTTTGTTGTCTGTTGATGTTTGCTTGTTGTTATCTGTTACGAGTCGCAACCACGGTTCCGAGTTACGGTTCCGAGTTACATCTTGATTTCAACAAAGATGAATGATGTTTGTTTTTTCCGATTTACGGTTCCGAGTTACTGAGTTACATCTTGATTGCAACCACGGTATTTGTTTGTTGTCTATTGATTTTTTTTGTTTTTTCATAGCCGGTTATCTTTTTCTAGACTTTTGCCACTTTTAAGCCCACCCAAGTGTTGTCATCTGTTATGAAATATCAAATATGAATGATGTGAATTGTTTTTTTTTTTTTTTTTTTTTTTTTTTTTTTTTTTTTTTTGCAGTTGATATCCGACATTCCGACTATCCGTCTTCTTAAGCCCACTGCCGAAGCCTAAAGTGACTTCATCTTGAGGTAAATTGGTAAAATCTTGATAATAATAATTATTTATGTTTTATTAATTATACTTCAAATGTATTAGACTTCGTGTGAATTGTTATTGAATGGATTTTATTCGTTAATATGTAGAAATAATGCCTCCCGTTCCTAAATACAAACACCTATCCGGGTTGGCGACAATATCTATTGAAAGTGAAATATTAGATACTATGGATTACAAGGAGTTGATCGAGAGCTTTGCTTCAAAAAACGCTAGGAGAACCACACTGTTTGCTTAGCAAGTAAGTTTGATACTTTGATCATTTTTGCTACACTATTTTTGTTAATTTGTTTTATCTATTTCATAACAATTATCGTAGTATTATCAATTTTTAGTATTTATATATATATATGATTGAATGATTGATGAGTTTCAGTTATATGAAGATTTGCGAATAGGGCCCAAATTTTTTATCTCGAACAGGGCCAAAATTTTTTTTGTGATTTTTGGAGACGGCCCTGATGGTTATGCATTCTTAAAAGTGTTTGGTTTTTTTTTTTCCGTATAATTTATTATACGTGAATCAAATTTGTTCATCTACGGCAACACGGCATAAATGATAATGCACAAACCAAACATACAAGTGGTAAATCATTAACGCGAATGATATATCAATTTTTTATGACATTATCATACATGTATAAGACATAAAAGAATAGCTATTTTTATTTTTATTTTATCAGATAGGAACTTATAAATATAAACATAGTTTACACGTATTCATGAATTGAAAAGTTAAAAGGGTCAAATGGATTTTCTTAACTAAATGCAACTTTTTAATATTTCCGTGCAATTACGGTGGACCCCTCCCTAGGCCTTTAAATTTTCTTGAAAGCGTGGGAAGAAAAATTGGACCAAATCAAGAAAATCCATCATAATCATCACGCACATATTCATATTGGGTATTGATTTTCATACTGCTAAACTTAATCTTTATTTCTTTATACCCTATGGGTCTTTGTATATTATTTTCTCAATATTACAAAATTTTTAATTTAATTATATATAATTCACTTCTTATATATATTAGTAACTAGTGTGTGCCCAAAAGTTTCTAATGGTAGGTAATCTACTTAAAAAAAAGCAATTCAATCTATCATCAACATTGGAATAGGTTACGCGCACCATTCCAAAACTTTTTATTTTGTTATGAAAATACCTATGTTTAACATAATAACATTAACAATGTAATTGTAATATCCAAAGACAATCTTGTTCCAAAAATAGGTGAAGAAGATTAGAAAATAAGGTCACATCCAAGATGTGAGTTGGATAATTAACTTTGTGGATTTATATGCCAAAAAAGCTTACTATGTAGTTACCGCACTGTGTGCTTTATGTGTTATACATCCCAAATTAGTCTCAGCCCACGCACGCAAAAAAGGTGTACGCATACTAAAATTGGGGAGACTTGTAGAGGAATGTACCGAAATAGACTGTTGATTGCATCACCAGAGACACGTGGCGAAAGGTTGGTCGTACGAAGATAGACGAAGCGTCACACTTTCTTTCTTACGATGGTCCCACGCACATATGATCATCCCCCATGCACACCATGAGTGTAGATCCCTTTTCCACTAATCAGAGCAACGGTGACATCGACACACCCATGCACACCTTGGGCATGGAATGTTCTCCACCTATAGGAGCATGACATGTGTCGCCAAAACGGTTAGTCGTGGGGACCATCTCACATGAAGGATGGCAACGTCTAACCAAATCTTCTAAAAATAGGAGGAAGATTTACATCTCACAGGTAGACATTCTTTCATTCTCTGACTTTACTCAAAACCCTAATTCCTTGAACGAATACTTATTCTCACGCCCAAGGGTGGTTACAGGGAGGAATCTCATCCTGTGATGAGCCTAACCGTGTTCTTCTTTTGGAGATTTGCTGGTGAACAATTCTCAGAACCCATCTTAGAAGTATTCTGCTGGTGGAACAGATTTGAAGATTTGATTCTTCATTGACGCCATCGACTTTCTTCTAGAACGAGCAACTCACTGTCTTTTCAGTATATAGTGGAATTTTTTCTAAGAAATCGTGAGTACCAACCCTAAGCTTGTCTCATCAGCGACCCCAACCCATGTCTCTTCTGAAGATGAAGAAGAACTGGGTACACTTGAATACGGGGGAGGTTCACATCAACTACCTTTGTCTGACCTTGGTTAACCTCAGCACCTACAAGCACACTCTGACGACGTCTAACACGTTGGATGAAAATGTTGTATTTTTCGGATTCTGCATAGTCATCGCTAAGAATCGTAACAAGGTTGCCTTCGACATTTTGAATTACTGTAAGAAGGATTATGAATAGAACCTGCTATATTCAACTCTTCAAACTCACAAGTATCTTTGGAAAGATCATGTTCCACAAAGTTATACGAAAATTTAGCCAGAGAAAAACGCCATAACCATAATCGCAATACCAAAAAAGATGTTTTTTTTTACAATTTGACACCACAAAGTGACCAAAAAAAACATTTAATATGGTCATCATGGTAGAGGATCCTGTAAAAAGTGCTCAAAGTGTGAGAAGTGTATTATAACACTATATATAATACTATATAACACCATATAAACATCGTATAACAATATGTAACACCATATAATACCATATAACACTATGTAACACTATATAACATTATATAACAAATATAACACTATACATCTATCATAGACATGCTATCAGACAAACTATAGTGTTATATTTGTTATATAATGTTATATAGTGTTATATGGTATTATATGGTGTTACATATTGTTATACGGTGTTTGTATGGTGTTATATAATATTATATATAGTATTATAATACACTTCTCACACTTTAGGCCCTTTTTACACTATCCTTACCTTAGTCATCATTAGCACACGTCATCCTCCATAGCACAATTTTCCCCTGAATCAATAGTCTCGGCCTACGCACGCAAAAAGGTGTACACATACTAAGACTATGGGGACTTGTAGAGGAATGTACCGAAATAGGCCGTTGATCGCATGATCGTATCACCACAGACACATGGCAAAAGGTTAGTCATACGAAGATAAAGGAAGTGTCACACTTTCTATCTTACGATGGTCCCGTGCACAGATGATCATCCCCCATGCACATCCTGAGTGTGGCTCCCTTTTCCACCAATCAGGGCAAGGATGACGTCGATACACCCATGCACACCTTGGGCATGGAGTGTTGTCCACCTATAGGAGCATGATAGTTGTCGCCAAAATTGTTAGATCCATGGGGACCATCTCACATGAAGGATAGTGACGTCTAACCAAATCTACTAAAAATAACAGGAAGATTTACATCTCACAGATCTAAGTCATTCCAAGCTAAGATTTGATTTTCATAACACCTCTGAATTGATTTTATGTACCATGTAATATATCAATTTATATGGTGATATGATCAAAGCTTTCTTATTGGGTAATTTAAGGTTTTGTGTATTAATGGAGATGTTTAAATAGATCAAATTAAAAAAAAAAAAAAGTTAGTTTCTTTTTAAAGAAGCAGTTATTATATTTTTAAGACCCCAAAGGAATTGGTTGATTGTGAAGGGTAGCACTTAAAGCGTAAAGTCATTGTCCCGTCAAAGAAGATATATGTCATCTTGTACGTTTATTTTATTTTATTTTGTTTTAGGGGAGACATGATGATACACTAATGGCCCCTTGAATATAAAAAGGAGAGTAAAGCGATAAAGAGACTTGTGGCCTCTCTCTATGGCCTTGCTGGAGTTTCTTCGAAAATTAAAAAACAGAAGGGAAAAAACAAAACAATTCAATTGAATACAAAAAAGAGAAAATAATAAATTTAAAAGTATCATTAAGGGTGACATAAGAGAAAAGTTGGTAAGATTAATCTTTCAGAGAACAAAATTGATAAAATCATAAGTATATGCAACTATCGTACGCTTAGCGTAATCTTTAGATTAATTGTCTATTATCTATGTTGTTGTTGTTATAAACCCCCATATATTCAGTATCAATTGTTGATGTATACTTTCTAAGGTGGTGTTTGTTTTTTCAGATGTAAAAGGTCTGCAGTCTGCGGACCACATCTGTAAACATCTGCACGAGAAGAGGTGGATCAAATGTCTGTAGAGTGTAATAAAAAGAGTGTTTGATTATATAACATCTGCAAACGTCTGCACTGTCTTTCTTGCCAAAACCCTAATTCCTACAACCACTTCTCCACCCAACCCACCACCGTATCTCCACCACCCACCACCGTATCTCCACCACAGCCCATCACAAAACCCCAACTCAGAGGCGAAGGTTAGTTGGTGCCCGGGGGTGCACCCGCCCACCCCAATGTTTCGGTTAGAAGTGTATAGGTTCCGATTTTTCGTCCGGAAATTTTAAAAATTATATAGGATCGCCTCCCCTAATTATTTTTCCTAAATATTTATACATTATATAAATTAAAATAAAGTTTGTTATCACGTTGTATATCCTAAATATTTATACAATATATAAATAAAAGTAAAGTTTGTTACCACTTTGTATATAAGTGATGGATAATTTTATAAATATATTTTAACTCTTATTTGTTTAACCCTAGATTACCTACCACACAATAAACTTAATCACAAGTTTTTATATTTAAGAACGGCTCCTTTGAATGAATGAAATTTTTTAGTTTTATTTGGAACTATTATTATTTGACCTGACCCAAATCGATAGCCAACCCGACCCGAAACATAACGACAGGAAAAAAAATTTAGGTCTCATCACTTTACGCCCCCTCGAAACTTTTGGTCAAGCTCCGCCACTGCCCCAACTCAAAATCTAATCCTCTCCCACTACAACCAAATCCAGCCCTGAATCATGCCTTGAAATGTACCTGAAATCGATGATGCTTGAATCGTGCCTGAAATCGATGGTGGAGGGGTCGACGGTGGGTAGAGGAGATGGGGTGGCGGACGGAGCAGAGGTGGCGGCTGGAGCAGAGGTGGAGGATGGTGGCGGAGGAGATGGGTGTCGTTGGTGGAGGTGGTGGCGGAGTGGAGGTGGAGTAGGGCTGGAGCAGGTCGTGTCGGGGGTGGAGGTGGTGTCGGAGGTGGCGGAGCAGGGGTGGGCGACGGATGAGGTGGTGTCGGAGGTGGAGGTGGAGGTGGAGGTGGTGGTGGTGGTGGTTGAGGAGGTGGTGTTGGCTAGAGAAGTGGAGGTGCTAGGGTTTTGAGACCAGATGGGTGTTTTGAAGAGGGAGAAGAGTCTTGTTTGGAAGACATAGGACAGGTCTGCGTGGAGAAGAGGTGGGGAAGAGGTTTTTTAATGAAACCTCTTCTAAAAAATAAACAAGCTGCAGACTCAAACGTCTGCACATGGTCTGCATGGAGAAGACATAAGAGGTTCTGAAGTACTTCTCATGTATATTGTGATGAAAGCCAAAGCAAGCACGTGCCTTTAAACTGTTAATTGGCATTGTATTTGGCTTACTTACTTGTTCCATACTTTTTGATACTTGTATTGTAAGTTGTTGGTACATATATAATTAGTTCCCAATTATAATATATATATATCTTTTGATGATGATAAAATACAAACATGTGAGTTGAATAATGAATATACAAGCTACATATGTTCTTAGTCAAATTCCTGTCATGGGTTGGGTAACCAACCAAAGCAGAGATTAGATATATCCATCCACCTCCATGGTCAATACAATACAATACAATGGTCGAGTGGTGCATCCACCTCCAACAGTGTATAGTCAACGAACAACCAATGACTTTCAACAGACTAACTGCCAACGCTTCCAAACGTCGTCAACTTGCTGGACATTGATCGCACGACCATTGACGAATTTTGTGTAATCATCTTTTTCAGTTACGTTTAAACACATTGACTTGTAGATGAAGTAATTAAAGAATGAATACACAATAAGGCTTCAAAATAAGTTAACTCGATGTGCCTGGTACTTGAATGGGTCATTGCTTTTATTTTCCTTCAGTTGATCATACTTGTAACTATAATAATAACAGTTATAAGACTATCTCTAATGCTAAGGGCGCCCTTAGGCGCCCTTAGCTGCCTAATCAGACGCCACGTCATATCCTTATAAATCCTTACAAATCCTTAAAAATCGTTACAAATCCTTAAATCACCCAACTTCACCTCCAACCATACAAACATCCTTACGTTTTCCACATCATCACCCATTTTTTCTTTAAATTCAATTACTTAAATTATTAAAATGTATTTAAATAATTAAATAGTTAATACAAGTAAATAGGTGATATCTAAAATAAAATAGTAACTAGATTTAAAAAAATATTAATACATCTGAACTGCAGGATACATGCAATAGATTGGTTTTTTTTTAATCGGATTTTTCGAATTTGCTTTTTAATGGGATTTTTCAGAATTTGTAATTTATTTAAAATGGTTTTTTTTAACTTAAATCAAACCTAAAGGTTTAAAATTTAGTTTACTGCAATTAAAGGGGTGAATATAAAACTTTTAATATTAAAATTAAAGGTTTATCTCTTTATTGACTTTTAGGGTGTAAGGGGTGCTCACCTCTTAGGTGAGTCCCCCTCTTACACATAACCAACCATAAAATGCCACGTCAACTCCCCTCTAACACTCCCCTAATACCCCTTTTTGATGGCGGCACTCCCCTCTTAGGTGAATTGGTTTTTTTTTTTTTTAAAAAAAAAAAAAAAAAGAAGAAAAGCATTGATTGGTCAAGATCTCCCTCTCTCCTCCCTCTCTCCTCCCCTCTCTCGGCAACTCCCCACCTATTTCACCCTCTCTCTCTACTCTCTCTCTAACTCGCCTAAGTGTTGGCAATGCTCACCTAATAGGTGAATGGAGTCACCTAAAGGGGTCACCTAAGGTGCCCCGGACACCCTTACACTTCATCTTCCTCGCAATTTTCACCAATAAAGCTTTCCATAATTCCATGTCTTCACAGCTGAAAAATATTCAGTTTTTTCTCCATTAAAAGTTCATATATAAACTGAAAGATTTTCGTTGGAAATATAGAAAAAGAAAACGAAATGGCTCAACAACCGAGGCAACCCAAGCCCTTAAGTTTGGACGCCTCACCTTCGGACATCTTCAGGCGGCCGGCTCCAACGCAACGCCCGACTTCGGACGACTCCGACGTGGCTCGGATGACCTGATTTCGGATGCCTTAAAGATAGTCTAAATGAAATTACATTTGTTTGTTTGTTTGTTTGTTCACCAAGTGGGTTATTGCCACGTGGAGAAGGTCATATACAAACAAGCTAGGTTTATTATTATTATTATTTTGTTAATTTTAAATATTTAAGTAATTAAATTAAAAGGAGCGTAAGCAACGGGTCTGATGATGACATCTCTATCAGCTTTTTTTGTGATATTGATGAACGCAATAACGCGGAAGCACCTTTGAACATTCTTCACATCTTCATTGACTTCACCAATATTTTCATTTATTAAATTAAATAATAATAATTGGAAATTTCATTATTGCACAATGTGTGGGTTTGAGTCTGACGTCATGTTCTAGATAGATGGAGTGAGTTTACGTCATCCATCAGATTAGCTTTTTGGTTTTAAGTTTGGGGAAAACTGATG
This sequence comes from Helianthus annuus, assembly GCF_002127325.2. Lineage (NCBI taxonomy): Eukaryota > Viridiplantae > Streptophyta > Magnoliopsida > Asterales > Asteraceae > Helianthus > Helianthus annuus. The sequence goes on from NC_035445.2 coordinate 172,984,815, forward strand.
AAGATGAAGAAGATCTAGTTGTTGTTGTTTTCGTTTTTATTATTCAATACTTGGTTTGCATTTACCCAATTCATCATCATCGTATAAATCCCATCAATAGCAAAGACAGCCTTACCTCTATCCCGTATGATTAAAGAGGCTACTTCCAGTGAGACACCCGGCTTGATAGTAGTTTTGCATCAAGCCTTGGAAACAAGGCACATAACACTCAACAATCGGGACAAAGACCGATTAGTGTATGTACCCTTTTGTCTTTCGACTATTAACGCCACCACATGATGCATGTTTAACCATCCCCCTCTTTTAACGTTATTTTCACGAAATTAGTAAAATAACGTTAAAGTTAGTGCACTTTCACTTTTGCCACCCAAATGTCCACACATATATCAAATTAAATTCTAGCCCCCATATGATATAATACATCTTTTGAAATGGTCTACATTCAAGATCCTCTTTTCATTCAGGTTTTAATTAAAACACATCAATCAATTAAGTGTTAATTCCATTTTCCTTATGCCTAATCTTACAAACATATTACTTATAGGGAGGGTACTAAACTAGTTTACATAATAAATTTTGTGAAGTAATGTTCAGTCAGGTGATGTGATTTTAAAAGGGATTGACTAAACGTACTCCTTTGATGCTAAATGCTTCCATAAGTAGAGATAGAATGTGACTAATTTAGTAATAACAATTACAGGAGGTAGTTTAGCATAACCTCCTATATTTGAAGTTAGAGAACACTTCACACTTGCTTAAAGTTGAAAGGAAAGAAGGATTGTTTTTTGGGAAACTTTATAACAAAAGCACATGAAGTTATATTGTGAAAGAGTCAAAATAATGTTGGGGCTCCTTTCATACTCCTTATATGACTGACTGATTGTATTATAATATAAATATCTCTATTCTCCTCTCTTTCCTCCCACCTTCACATTCACCTTCATCTTCACCTTCACTTTACATACTTCTCTCTTTCCCTCCCTCATTTTACAAATACAACAACTTCCTCTTCCAACCAACCAACCAACCAACCATATAAACCCATCCAACCAATCCAATCTGACTACTTAATTCCATATTAAAAAAAAAAAAAAAAAGCTCAACTTTAGATATATGCTTATTGTCCATTTGTGCTTTGCAATAACAATAAAACCAAAGGAAGATCAACATCACTTGCACACATTCACTTCCTAACCAAATGGAAAAAAGGCCTTTGATGAATGAGCTAACTCAAGGCAGAGATCTAGCTAACCAACTTAAAGGCCATCTTGATCAAACCTTATCAGCAGCTCAAACCTGTGAGTTTCTTGTTGAAAGGATACTTTCTTCCTATGAGAAAGCACTTTCTATGCTCAACAACCCTTTTGATGAAGCACCTGCTGCAGCAGATTCATATTCCCCTAATCACTGCACCAGCACCAAGAAAAGGTCAGTTTCTTTTTCTTCTTCTCTTCTTACACTTTGAGGATTTGGATTTTAATTTTGATTAGATTTGGTGTTGTTGTTTTACAGGAAAACAATGGATAAATGGAGTGAACAAGTGAAAGTATGTTCAGGGAACATGGTGGAAGCTCCTCTTAATGATGGCTACAGTTGGAGGAAATATGGACAAAAAGATATCTTAGGTGCTAGTCATCCAAGGTTAGAATTTTACAAACTATAATTAAATATTTAAGATTAAAAGGGAGGGAGGGAGGGAGGGAGCTTAAAGAATTATTATTATTTTTAAAAAATAAAAAGTTAGGTTTATTTGAATTATCTACACTAGAGTCTCATAGTACTTGATCTTATCTACATGGAATCTGCCACTTGTTTATATTCACTGCCTTGGCCCATCAATATTCATTCAATATAGATATATCAACCAACAAACCAACCTTTTGTAATTTAATAATAATAATAATAATAATAATAATTGAAAAAGCAAGTTGATGGATGTTCTGTTGTTACACATAAAGTTGGCTTTCAAATTTATGATTGGCACTAAATGAATTGTTGGATGAATTATTTGTAGGGCTTATTACCGATGCACTCATCGAAACGTTCAAGGGTGTTTAGCAACAAAACAAGTACAACGATCGGATGAAGATTCATCGGTGTTTGAAGTAAGTTATAGGGGAAGACATACTTGCATCCAGGCCACTCAACTATCAAAAGCGTTGGACAAAAAGCCCAAGAAAGAGGAAGAAGAAGAAGAAAAAAAGTGTATGGATCGCGCGTTTAGCTTTAAGGCGGGTTATAAAGGGGGAGAGGAAGGCTTGTTCCCTTGCTTTTCCTTTGCCTCCACGCCAATTGAAACAGAGAAGTTAGAGAACCTTTTCTGTGATTTTAACCCCAATTTGCAGACTTCAGATTCTGATCTTAGTGACATCATCAACTCAACACCAAACTCGGTCACAAATTCGCCTTTCGGGGGTTGCGATTTGAACTTGGATCTGGATTTTGAACATGTGGATTTTGATGTCTCGGACTCTGAGATGTTCGTGTAGAACTCAGATTGCTACCTCATCTAATGGAAGAGAAGAGAGTAGATAGGAGGGAGGGAGGATGTACAAGTTTTTGTTTTGTTGGTTTGGTTGGTTGGGTTACTTGCAAGCAATTTCTAGATGATATGTTTAGTGTAGTAATTTATGCACTCTGCTATCTTCTTTTCTTTTCTTGAATGTAAATTATTTTTCAAGATAATTGTATGTTGCCAACAAATTAAATAAAATTCATTTGTAGGGCTACTAGTATCCATCTTTCTTCACCAAATCTGAGACTCTTTATAATATGTATGTGTTAAACAATCAAATATACAACTACTTAACCATAAATGGCTTAACCCTTTATTACATATTATGTATGTATATTATACCCTTGGAGGTTGAAGCATTCAAACTAGAACAAATATAACAAGAGTAAATTACAAAAATCGTCCTTTATGTATGTAACTTATTGCAAACAACAATGAAGACAAGGCGACAAGCCCATCACCGGGCATACATGATGTCAGGAGTTTTAAAAGAAACTTGTCGTTTATGTAAAAAAAAAAAAATAAGAAACCCTTTCCTGATGATACATTAAATGAGCTAGAATGATACTATTTTATATACTTGGTCAACATTATTTTACGATGGTTCTAGCATCTTTTTTTTTTTTTTTTTTTTTTTTTTTTTTTTTGAAAGGTAACTATTATTCACAAACACACCACCCTCAAACCAAGGGCAGCAACCAAAGAAGCAAAACCTTACACACCAGAGAAAGAAATCCAACTATCCCAGGTGATATCCCTCTTTTTGGACCTATTACTGTACCATAAATAGCCTAAAGATTTGACATCCATAACTATATTAGCGACCGATCTTTGAATGTTAGAGAATCTTCTTTCGTTCCTCGCTCTCCAGATGCACCAGCAACCCACCATAATAACGCCTTTGAGGATTTCTTTGGCTTTATTAGCGAGGCCTGCGAACTTGTGCACCTCCAGAAGATCATTCAATGAGAAGGCGTATATCGGGTCGATGCGACACCAGCGGCTTAAAAGAAACCAAACCTCAGCTGCCACCGCACAAGAACAGAACAGGTGCTCCACGGTCTCGCTACCATCGTTGCACAGGACACATGTCTCATCCCCATTAAAACAATTTCGCTTGCTAAGGGCATCCAACGTAGCAATCCGACCCATTTGGGCACGCCACATAAAAATATTCACCTTCTTCGGGGTCCATTTCGACCACTCGAAAACAAAGCAGTTGCTGAAGTCTTCACTACTTCTGAGAAAGCACTTCACAGCTCCTACATAAAAATCTTTGTTATCGCCCCCAATCCATTCCCACCTATCACTCGAATCTGAAAGCACCACCTGATCTAGAAATTGGATCAAACCATTCCACTCATTTAGCTCTACCTGAGAATCCGGGGTTCGACTCCACACCCATCTTCCTAAGAAAGCTTGTATCGACTCATCAAATCGGTCTGCCACCAAGCACTTCTTCTGAGTTTCCAAACGAAACAAAGCGGGGAACCGGTCTTTAAGCGGCTGATTACAAACCCACGGGTCGAGCCAGAATCTGATCGAAAGACCATTTCCGACTAAACCTTTAATATTGTTCTAGCATCTAGATACCCATAAATTATTTAATTCGCCTAGAAAGATCTAAATGAACGTGATAAGCTTAAATGAACACCGATATATACATAAAGTGATCCTAGTGTCTTTGAGAAACACATAGACATATCAAACACATGAATTTACTTAAATTATTAGCTAGTAAAAGTAACAAAAATATATTCATATTAAAAAGTGATAATGGCTCCACAAATCTTACTTACACTCTTGCTTGTAATTAGAAAAACACAACAATTAATTAATTGATCGATAACTATAAAATAAAAAGAAAAACCAAAATAACAACTATCTTCTGCTTCCAGCCATCTTCACTCCCAAGGTAACTGTGAGGCCCTTGCCGTTCTTCATCTGTTGTGCGATCCAACTGTTGCCGTTTTCTTTTAGCCGTCTGTCTGTCTTGCTTTTGGGCCTACACCACTTCAACTCATAGCCCAACATATTTTCTTTTTATTATAACTAGTATTAAGGCCTCCGCGTTGCTGTTTGGGGGGGGGGGGGGGGGCATAGACTGTTCCAAGTAGCACTAATGCTACACAACTACCAGCGACCAACAACACCGAAAAAGCTCGTAAAAATAAAATAAATATAAAGGAAAAAATAACATCGAACGAAAAGCATACGTAAAATCGTTGAACCATGTATGTCAGTTGCGACATGTTAATGTGAAGAAATAAGACTGAAATGTAAAAATAGAAAAGAATAACTAAGTCAATCTAATACCACGCGCGTTGCGACGAACCTGTCAAACAGGGAAAAATAGACGCGTTGTGACCGTCCTGTCAAACGGGAAAAATAGTCGAAAAAAGTTTGAAACCCACACGTACGTTACAGCGTGTTTACTCGCAAAAGTAGAACAAAACGTAAAACGAAGAATTTGAAAAAGATGAAACATACATGGATCAAAGTTGAAAATAAAAATGTGTTGGGGTTAAATTGCAAAATATGAAAAGTTTTTGGTTAAAAGTAAAAAAAAACAAAAAAGTTAAAATGCAAAAAGTAAAACCTCTAGGTTAGAAATGAAAAATCAAAAAATTTTTTTGAAAGCCTCCCATGCTTAAAAGTATAAGTCATAATGCACAAACGTTTTCCTAATTTATAATATGGTAATAGTCCAATACCCAAACCATTCAATTTTGTTTTCTCTTCGGCTTCCTCGTGGGTTTTTTAGCTGCCAATTAATGAGTAAATCAAATTAAGAAATTGGATCTGTAATGGGCTACATAAATTAGTTACTGTGACCCGACTCTGCATCAAGTGAGAGTTGAACCTGCATCTCTAAAGAAAAATGAAAGCCTTACATCACTTAACTCGACTTTTAATAAGCCCGTATGATTCCTAAATAGTTTTTTTTTTTTTTTTTTTTTTTTTTTTTTTTTTTGTAATTAAAAACTCGTTTATATCACTGTTAGCTTTATTTTTTACTTCAAGTACACCAAAATAATAAATACAGCTATGATTTGCTTATATGCCATACATGCTTGTAATTTGGTTTAAGCGAGGTGATGGAGGTTTTAGGTCAAGGGAGAAGTGGACGAGGGTTAGTTTGGATTCAGGCGAGGGGAACGTTGTTGTGGTGGTGGTGTTTGATGATGGAGAAGACAGTATGTAGAGAGAGTGTTTGGTGATAAATAAATAATCAAACTTTTATATGCTTACGTATAAAATTACAAAAGTACCATTCTGATTACAAGTAAAATTACCAAAATTTTTAATTGAGTTTGAGTCAAGGAGCAAACTGAATTACCAAAATTTTTAATTGAGTTTGAGTCAAGGAGCAAACTGAATGACGACAAAAGTGAAACATCAAAATGACACTTTTTAAATAATTGGAGCAAAATTGTTAAAATAAACCTACACCAAAACAAAAGTTAGCTTGTTTTGAAATTAAAAGGTGGTTGTTATTGAGGGCACATTTGTGTAACCCACCCAGGTGATCCATTTTTATATATTTTTGATCGATAGAACAATTTGGAAGAGAAAAGAAGGATGATTTACAGGAAATGGAGTTTGCTGACGGGTCCTGCTACTGTCGTGGGGGGCGTTGCAGCCACCCTTCTTGCCCTTGATTTCATCGTCAAGCAGGTGATTGTTGTCAATCTTCATTTTTTAAAATTCTCGATTTAAATTTATATAAATCTTCGCGTTTTACCTAACCTTTGTGATTTACGCTGCTGTGTGATTCGTTTTTGTATGCCATGGTGTATTATTGATTTTGTGATTATAATCTGTTTTCTGAAATAAGTATCATCTTCTTCATTCTAGATCTTGAATCCATGACCACCTGCTTTTCCTGCTTCATCAAACAACATTCTTATGACTCACCAATCAAACACTATATATTCTATTCTACCAATTAACAATTTGGATGTGAACATTCTTTTCTTTTTGGAGAAACTAGAATAGAAAAATGGATGTTTATTAGAGTTTTCACAAATAATGCCATGCTAAAAACAATTTCACAAGCAATGCTTTCTCCATTTTGAATGGCGATTTTATTCTAGTAGCCTTTGTCAGGAATGTTGCAGGGAATATTCAGCTTTAATCATTGGAATATGGTACATCTCCATTAGACCATTGGGTACAGGCCCCGTCGCTGGACCGTCCCCCCCTATTTGGGCCGTCGCACACCGCCCCTCAAGGGCCCGTCGTGGCACTTCCGTCACAATTTGGACGATGGAGACGGGGCTAACTGGTGGGCCCCCATCTGACTAGGTTAGAACCTCGTGTATTACACGGGCTGAATAAATATAATTTTATATACTAAGTAATAAAATAGTTACATCTTTTAAAAACTCGTGTATTGCACGATTTGAATGAACACATGTCTTACACAAATAATGTAATCCGTTAAAACATTTAGTCATCAAAATATGTTTTCTAACAAAAAGAACTTTGAGGTGCTATTTACTTATTGTAACATCTCACTTTATTTTTTATTAGGTTAGAGAGTTGTGTATTACATGGTTTATAATATTTTACTTTGTTGGATAATCAGCAGAAAAAAAAAGAAAAGAAATATTTTAGTAAAAATATTAAATATACAAGAGATAAGCTGGATATCATGATTTAATTATTTCATTGGAGTGTAAAACGGGATAGTGGGATCCTTTATTAGAAATAGGATTCTAAATATACCATGTATAAAAAATATATATGTTCTACATGTATTGAATAAATCCTTTTAACGAAACAATTGATTAAAATAAATATTTTTATTTTAATATGTGATTATCAGTTATCCTTGTCCTTATCATCAAAATATAAAAACAATTAAAACTACCAATTAAATAAAATCTTTATCTTTATAAATATTTAACGCCCCGCTTGCGGTATGCTCATATAATGTATATATGTGTGGGCGCTCGGGAGGCAAAAGTGAAAGTGCACTAATTTTAACGTTATTTTACTAATTTCATGAAAATAACGTTAAAAGAGGGGGATGGTTAATCATGCATCATGTGGTGGCGTTGATAGCCCAAAGACAAGGAGGTACATGCATTAATCGGCGTTTGTCTCAATTGCTGAGTGTTATGTGCCTTATGTCCAAGGCTTGATGCAAAACTACAATCGAGCCGGGGGTCTCATTGGAAGCAGCCTCTCTATTCCTACAGGGTAGAGGTAAGGCTGTCTACATCTCACCCTCCTCAGACCCTACCTTAGCTTTGCTATTGGTGGGATATACTGAGTATGTTGATGATGATGATGATCTTTATAAATATTTAAAACGCTAATTTTTTTTTTTAGATTTTAATAATTAATATATTATTATCAGTTATGTTTGTCTTTATCATTAAAATCTCTTCTACAAATTTTAAATTTAATGTTATCAATTATTGACTTTCCATAATAAATATTTAGAAAAATAATTAAGACTGCCTCATAGAACGCCATGTGTCCCTAATATGGTTTTTTTATTATATGTATAGATATTAAAATATTATTAATGGTTGGGTGTTTTTATGAAGGTGGGCCGTCTCCCTCTCTCTCCTTTTAGTAATATATTGATTTTTTTTTATTAAAGTGGGTAGTCCCCCCACACCCTTGGGTAGTCCCAAGGGGATGCTCCTCCACCGAATCTTATGTGGCGCCTATGTGGCGGATAGTCTCTTTGGAGACTATCCTCCTCATACCCAATGGTCTTATGAATGGCGATTTCTGCATAAAGTTCTTACACATGCCATTCAAAATGGCGATTTCTGAACCACTCTCCATTCAAAATGGCGACTTCTAATAAATGTTCTTACATGTTTCCATTGTCAATGGCGATTTCTACATATGTTGCCAAACCAAATGGCGACTTTTGCTAAAGTCTTACAAGATTCCATTATCTCTGCAAATATTTCCAATCCAAATGGCGATTTTTATAAATTCCAAAACCATTTGCAAGTTCATCCGTATTGTGTGTCGTTCTCTCTTATTTATTAACGGGGACCATTGATTGTATCAAATTTCCAACCATTCCATTATCTCTGCAAATATTTCCAATCCAGTGGTTTTGTATTTTATTCATATTCTCTTCCATTCATGAATGATGACTGATGACAAGTTATTGACATAAATTTCCTACCATTCTTTGTTATTTACATGTATATATAACCCATTCAAAAAACTAAAGTCCAAAGACCTGACAAAGCCTACTTCTCAAGAAAAATCGCCATTCAAAATGGAGAAAGCATTACTTGTGAAATTGTTTTGAGCATGGCATTATTTGTGAAAAGTTTTTCCCAAACAGCAGCATTTCTGCAAAAAACTCCAAATATTAACCATGCACTAGTTGGCAGTTATAATATATAGTGACTATCATCCATTCTAAATCATTGGAAATTACCCTCCTAACCATAGCCCCCACTGGTTGGCAACAAAAGTGTGTGTGTGTCTGTCAGTGCTTTAGCTATTGAAGTTGTATTCTTACGTCTGGCTATACGCAGAAGGATCCCTTTGCTCAACCTCCCGAAAAGAAGCAACGCTCACCTCAACATCGTTAACAAGGTAGATGATGATGTTAAGAGGTGAATTCAGACCTACCAGTTGGATGTTTTTGTTTGTTTCGATTTGTAATTTGCAAATGTGTGTTTCCAGAAACCCAACTCTTTAATTGAATAAATTTTGATCAGCCAACTTTAATGGTAGGCATTTACACATCTTTTGTTTTCATAAGTGATTTAGTCCATTTCATAACCTGTATAATAATAATAATATTAATATGTAAACATTAGAACATCTCCAACAAATGTCTGTCTTGTAAACTCTATTTCATATACCACAGTCGAGTGTTCTATACCTTAAACTTCAGTAACGTCGAGGATTTTGTGGTTTTAAATAAAACAAAATCATCAATTAAACCAGCCCCCCCCCCCCCCCCCCCAAAAAAAAAAAAAAAAAAAAAAAAAAAAAAAAAAAAAAAAACCTTCTCTCTTCAAGTTTATTCTGTAAGGAGTATGTTGATGAGTAGATCGTTCCATGAGTCAATTGGCCCAGGCAAGCACCAATGCAAACAATCATTTTGAACTTTAGCACTCGGATCTTTCCCTTCAAAAGGATGGAACGCACGGTAGGGACCAGGGTGTCCATCCGGCCTCAACAAAGCCAAACGGGTCGTATCAAACAGTTTCAAAGTTGACCCGTTTGTATCCCCAACTGCTTTCTTAAATTCTTCCAGTTCCACATTTCTCATTATTGAATCAATATCTCTCAATTCAGTCTCCCCTTCTTCGAAAGGAACCGTCCTGTTACAATACCCTCCTGTGTTCCACTCACCGTTCTCGAAATGATCAGGTGTTGTCGTCTGGAACAAGGTGTAAACCTTGTGGTCTGACTTTGTGATGAAACCGAGAGTCGTCTGTAAAGCTCTACGGTACGCGTAATCAAACTCCAGCTCTGTTACATTTTCTATTTTACAGTTATGACACCCGACAATCGTGCTGTTCTCATAGTAGACCGCTGTTTTCAAGAACCATTTCCCAGCGGCGATCTCCACATAGTCAAACTTACCAAACTGGTTGACCCATTCGGAGTGGGGCTGGTCAAGATGGAGGCGGACTGCACCTGAAGCGTGGCCATCATAGTCTTCAAAAATTTTGGCTTCAGTTAGAAAAGGTGACCAGATGACCGAAAGTGTAAAGTTATGTGTATGAAAGAACCATCTTTTGCTTCTGTATTCTTTGTCATGATACACCTCAACCGGTCGTTCGACCTGAGAAAGAATGCATAGCAATGACTGCACATGATTGCGTGAGATTGAATCACCGATGAACGCCATGGATTTGTTCCTCATGAAAGTCAGAAATGTTTTGGGGTCGAATTTGGGTAAGTTGCAGTCTCGGGGTGTCCACCTCCAGTATATGTAATCCGAATCAGGGCGCCCGTTCTTCATGCAGTTCTGATGATGCTCTATTGTGTCACAGGTGGTGTTGGTGTATGGTGGGCCTGTGGGATCCCTAACCCATTCTCCGGTGAATATGTCGCAGCTCCCCGGTGAACCTAACCAACAAAACAAAACATGTTAAGAATGTTTTTGGAAACATGGATGGGGACAGCTGAACCCATCTGGTCTTTGTTTTGAGGATTGTTAAGCCTGAACCGGGCAGGCATGGTCCCTCAGGTGTTGTACAGGTGAGTTGTGACTCTGCTACTCGTTCGAACCATTTTAATGAATAGTGAGTGGTAATTCCAGTAGTGAGATTGTGCCATGTGGCATTTTGGTTTTTTTAGTTTCAATTTAACACCTATACTATAAATCAGTGGCGGATCTTGCCCGTTGAACATGCCAGGGCCGAAAGACACGGTCATTAATAAAAGCCCGGACAAGCCTGGGCCAAACATAGTATATATAAAAAATTTCGATCGAAATGCGGAAAATTAGCACTACGCCCGAAAAACTTGCCCGGGCCATGGCCCTGCCACGGCTCTTCTAAGAACCGCCCCTGCTATAAATAATATATGTTTTAAACCCATTTTGTTTTTTTAAGTTGTCTTTTCCTCTATAACTTTCTTTAGTTTTTTAAGGAAAACTCAATAAGTCTTTGTGTTTGATATTTTTTTCGTCGATAAATATCATTGGAAAAAGAGTTGTATTCGATACCGAGTGCTGTTGTTGGTACAGTTATTCGAGAAAGATTTTGTGTAAAAGTGAGTCCTACATGGGTCTCAAGGTGCGGATTCCCCTCTAGCTTTTATAGAATTGAAATTTCGATGAAAACAATGTTTGGTTGGATTGAAATATCTATCAAGAAAGAAGTTATAAAATTAGCATGGCCCCCGTTCGTTGCATCCCAAATTTGCCCAATTCTAATCGATAAATTTGATGATTCTCGAATTGATTCTGTTCTTTTTTGTCAGTGAGTCTTTTATTGGATCACCAAAAACAACAACTGGGTCTCGCATACGGATGATTTCGCATTAAATTATTATTACTCTAATAATAATTGATGGAATGAATTCCAATTTCACGGTAAGCTTTTTTTAGCTAGTGTTTACATTTTATTGAGCGTAACACTTTTCATTTCATTTAATAAAGGAACTTTAACATTTGCTGTTTTCAATGAAAAAATACACATTTTTTTATATGTAAGAAAAAGTAATAAGAGTGTTAAAAGAAAGAATAATAAAATGTATGGAAGGGAGACATAATAATACTTACTGGTGGTGTGAGGGTGAGGGTGAGGAGGTGTGGGAAGTTGAGGAAGAGGAGCAGGGGGGGAATAATGCGCAATGAACTGAGGAGAAGAAGAAGAAGGGATGATGATTGAAAGGTAGAGGCGATAAGCAACCCCCATAAGAATCAAACAAGCAACGATTTTCACAAATATCTTCTTCTGCTTGCCCATCTCTACACCCATCAATCAGCCAGCAGATGCTTGAATGAATTGTTGGGGAACAAAATGGGAATAATAATATTAATAATAAAAGTAGAGTTACGAAAGAGTGTGTTGAGTTGTGTTGTGTGGGACATGTGTCGTGTGGTTGGATTTTAGTGTTTGACATGGCGTGTGTCGGTGGTTATGGGACCATTTCTATTTATCATTCTAACCAACTTCAAACTTTCATCATCATTAGCCCGGTGGGTGTGGCTTAAAGCCACTTCGTCACCTCATCCTCCATAGTATCCTGAGGGCGCCATCGGTCATATCGCGGCAGTGAAGGGGGGGGGGGGGCACCATCGTAAGCTCGCCAACACGTTAACGAGGAGCAATTGATTTGAATGATGAAGGTGTTGGTCAAAAGGGGGCACTATAGTGTAAAGGTGAGCTTCACACCACACCCTGCAAGTTAAAGGAAGAGACATTAAAGCCCCTTGTGTGACGTGAACATAACGTGGCGCTAAGATGGCGTTATAAAATCGATAGGGGCTTTATACCACATCCCCCAGCCTTACTATTACTTTACTAATACATTATAAAATATAACAATATTATATGAAATGATTATTGGTTTTATCAAAACATTAATTACAAGAACCTGCTTAAACATCAAAACACAAACATATTAAGAGAATTTATTACTTCAATGTGTAAAAAAGACAAATTTGAACTCATAGCAATTGGAAACTCTTACTCACCCATCAATAACGTAGATGACTTTAGTTACATTTTAGAGGTGAGATAAGACTTTGTGATCAATAGGTCATAGGTTCAATTCCCACAAGGAGGATTTTTCTATATTTATTGGGTTTTCTCCTGAATTGGTGTATAGGCATTATGCCTAGTGAAGAAACACGGAAACAATCTAAAGGAGAATTAGTTTGGTTTATGTTTCTACTATAAGGGTTAATCTTCTTTGACTTCTTGAGCTCCTTAATTACTGATTATCCTGCAAAATAGAACACCGTTAGCTCGTTAAGAGGGGAATATGGGGGTTTCCCTCTTAACCAGGCTCCGGCGTGAGAATAAGTAACTATCTCGAGGAGATTAAAGTGAGTAAAGAGTGAGAGTAGAGGGAATCGAATGCATTAACCTGTGAATGAAGTGTTCTATTTGTAGCCGGAGTGTTGTAGAGGATGTGGGCTGATGGGCCTTGGGCCGGAAAACGACAATGGAATGGATATGCCCTTTGTCTCACTGTTGTCGACCGTTAATGCCTTCTAGACGTTTCTCGGTGCTGGCGCACCATGAGTGGAGCCACGTGTCACTGTTGTCGGTCTCTGCCACCAGCCAGTTAGTGGAGATCGTGGGGCAGGTGTCTCTGCCCCGTGATTGGTGCCACGTAGGCGTCCTTGAGTACTTTTTGTCTCCTGCTCGTCAGATGATCGTGGTGCACGATTGAGCAAAGACTGGAGGATGCGGATTGGCTCTTTTCATTTGACACTTGTACCATTTGTACTCTAAGTCGTCTTTACGCCGCGTCTCTGCGCGGCTCTTGCTGCACACGGAACAGGCCTGCGCAAGGTATGGGCGCTTGTAGGCTCGACTTCAGGATGCTAAGTTGTTGATTTGTCTCGTTTAGACCTCGCGCGGCGTTGGTGAGTGTTGCCCTACCCGCGCGAGGTTGAGATCGAGAATGTAATTGATTAAGGAGTATGGTCCGCCGCGCGGCTCGGAGGAAGATTTGCGCGGGTTTTTGGGACCATACCCCTTCAAGTCCCCCCAGTCCAGTGCTGCACCATGCGCAAAGTAAATGGTTGGAGCTCTGGGCTTAGAAAAAAGAAGTTAAATGCTCTGATGGTGCTTGCTTGACCCTGGTTGATGGCGCGTGTGTAATTGCTTGGATTACTACGACGCTGCTACCAGGCTTGTTCTTTTGACACACTGCCTTTGGTTTTGAAACGCGCAAGGTTGTTTGACGAATTGCAGATGATGCGCGACCCTAGTATCTTCTGTATGAAGTTTGTATTAATTGTAGGCGGGAGAATCCTCGAAATTTGAATTCTGTTGGGTTGGTGCCAAGGTAGTTGATGATTTGTAATTGCTGCGCTTTTGCGCCGTTTGAATATGAATTTTACGTTTTGCTTTCCATTTTTCGAGTTACAATTATTGCGCCGTTGCTAGAAACTTTGGTTAAGTTAGTGCGAATAAACGTAAGTGTGGCTCTTGTGTGAATGTAATTGTTCGGTCTCGCGCTATGTTCGCGGAGAACCTTGGAGGTGTAACTCTATAGCTCATAATTCTCTGAAGTGTTTTCGTGCTAATCAAAAGTTTAACATGCATTTGTAACGTAGAAGTCATCATGCTAGGAGAAAACATAAGGCATATGCTTCCATTCATTTAAGAAACAGGCGCTTAGGCCGACATACATTGCAGACTCGTAGAGCGTTTAGCCAACATAGAAATTAGAAAAGGCTCGTGGCCAAAGTAAAGGCGCGGGGCCAAGGGTAGCTACATATAGCACTTGCGCAATTGTTGCGCATTCCATGTGCGTGGGATGATGTGTCCATCCAGAGTGCGCAACTTGTATGCCCCTTTGCCTAGTACTTCGTGTACTAAGTATGGGCCTTCCCATTTGGGTGCTAGTTTCCCTGGGCGTTCGGCGTTTGAAGCTTCATTGTCTCTGAAGACGTATTCTCCTGGAGTGAAGGTACAGATGCGGACTCTCGCATTATAGTACCTTTCCAGCTGTGTTTTGTACTTTGCTTCTTTAATCTGCGCAATTTCGCGCCTCTCTTCTAGTAAATCGAGGTCGAGACGACGCTCTACTTCGTTATCAATCGTGTTGACCACCGTTAAGCGAGGTGAGGGGAGTCCAACTTCAGCTGGGATAACTGCCTCTGAGCCGTATACTAGACTAACAGGAGTTTCGCCAGTGCTTGTCTTCGGCATGGTTCGGTGAGCCCATAGGATGCTTGGTAGCTCATCGACCCATCCTCTTCTCTTTGTGCCCAGACGGGCTTTTATCCCGTCAACAATACTTTTGTTGACACTTTCTACCTGACCGTTGCCTTGAGGATGCGCAACGGAGGAGAAAGTGTGCTCTATCTTCATTTCCTTCAGCAACTTTTGAAGATCCTCTGAAGCAAAATTGGTGCCATTGTCTATGACAATTTTGAGTGGGAGACCAAATCTGCAAATGATGTGTTCCCAAATAAACTTGCGCACGATCATTGCAGTGGTTGACGTGAGAGCTTTGGCCTCCACCCACTTAGTAAAATAATCAACGGCCACGATTATGAATTTTACAGCTCCAGGAGCATCGGGGAAAGGTCCCACCATATCGATTCCCCACTGCTGGAAGGGCCAAGCAGTGGATACAGGGATAAGATCATTCTTCGAGCGCAAGGTCTTCGGGGAGTATCTCTGACATGAGTCACATTTGCGCAACTCCCTTAGGGCATCGACATGCATCCCTGGCCAGTAGTAGCCAACATTCATAATTTTTGCGACAACCATGCGCGGTCCTGCATGGATGCCACAGATCCCTTCGTGTGTAACACCTCGAAAATTTGTGTCCAATAAATAAACAACACGTGTCACTTACGATTAAAGTATTGTAAACCCGGATCTAATTAAAGATGTATGGTAGGATTTTTGAACATGTCGACATGTTAATTTATACCTCTGAACGACTTCATTATAAATCCCAAGACCCTAACATGATTAACAAACATCTATTATACCTTTAATCCGGTGATTACAAATAATAATTGAGGTCCAAGATTACTAAGTATGGATCCAAAGAAAATAATGCAATTTAAACCTTCGTTCATAGATCCCATCTTTGTGCAAACCAATGATTCTTCATGATAGGGTAGATAACTGTCCAAGCATGGGTTAAAGGCATTGTACTGAAAATTCATGACCAAGAATCATGCAATACAGGTTGTCTGTTCAATGCATGAAAGGTTATAATTTTTTTTGCTTCTGACAAGGGCTTACGGACCGCAAGGGTCCTGCCTTACGGTCCGTAAGGTGCGAAAGGTTAAAAATTTTTCTCTGTCAAAGGCTTACGGACCGCAAGGGCCTTGCCTTACGGTCCGTAAGGGATGCCCAGCGACAGCAGCTTGGCTGTTGGCTGTTGTAAACGGTAAAACAACATGGTAAGATATTTTCAGAGACATGGGCGACCCCTAACCCATCCTAAACATTAGGAGACACTTGTAAATGATCTGGATCACCCCATAGACTTAGTTGTCACCATCTTGGAGGATTTAGAACACTATAAAAGGCCAATGTGTTGCAACCAAGTTCTTCACACCTTCATTCTGCTTTCTGATCATTTCTGAGGCTCAAGCATTCTCTCTAAGCTTCACAAGTCGTGCATAGGACTCTTGTAAGTATGTTTAACCCTTTGTGGTTTAGTTTTTGCTTAGTTATAGCTTAAAAGTCAATCCGTCGTAATTCACGATTGACTTAACGGTTAATCACAAATGGTCCAGTGATTAATCGAAATAAAGATAGTTATATGTTGATAATCATGTGGGCTTTAAACCCTTAAAAGGGCACCCTCTGATTCCCACTCTAACTAGTCCGAATGTCGAGTCAAACTTGCTTAGAAAAAGTCAACAGAATGTTAACTTTCGATTTTATGCATAATCAGTAATGTAGATGGCGTGTAACCTATTTTAACACTCATACAACATGATAATAAGTATTATAAATGGTCTAAGCTTGTTTGATCCGACCATTTGTTGTTTTGACCCGGTTCGGAACTGAAAGTCGCAAAACTTTGACTTTTGCTTTGACTTCAGTTCTGACCCGTTATGGTATGATTTAGATATGCCTTAGGACTCTCTTAGGACCAGGTTACATGATGGTATAACCACCTGTGACCGGTTCGTTGTTTGTCCGAGTCTTTTGCACATTTCCGTTAAATGCTTAAAAGTTGACCATAACGCCCTTTTTACTTTAAAACAAGAATTTAGGATATGTGAAAGGACAATAACCTTAGTTACTGATTTCTAAGCATGTCCCTATAATTTCACGTCAATCCGAGGTCTAGAATAGGAGTTATGCTAAATAGCGCAATTACGGAAACTTTAGTAATTAAACGGTGCATTTAGCATAAAGCCTATCTAAACCCAAATTTTGACACCAAACCTTTTACACACTGATGTAAAATAATATTTTGAGATTTTTAAAGATTTTTAATTATTTTTAACCTGCTCATAACATGCGGTTATGGCATCGATTCGGTAATTACCGAATATACCCTTTTCGGACATAACTTGAGTTCTACATGGTATTTTGACCCGATTCCAGTTGCTACTGATTTTAAATAATAAATATAGTATATTGGACTTTATAAACTATTTGGAAAACTCAGATTTCCTGTTAAACTCGGAAACCTCTTTTATAATCTTTAAAATGACCGAAATACCCTTACGGGGTGTATATTGGATTTAAACTCGTTATGGGCATTATGGAAGGTATCCTACTGATACCACAACCTCTTTAAAGCATATTGACTTAGGAAACCTGTGTAGGACTCTTACGGTTACCCGTTACGCCTTTTGCGCGCACGGTTCGGTTTATGTAACTAGTTTACATAAACTAGCCGAAACGGGTCAAACCTTATCGTTTTTACTTCAAAATCCAGAGTGTGGTTATTATACCCATATAAAACAAGTCTTCAAACTTGTTGGGTCCAAACCACATTCCATTCCCGGTTTTCGCCTTTCACGCGATTAAACCGTAATTATCCTTTGAAACTGACCGGTCTAAGCTAAGGCTAAATTAAAGACCCGTTAGGATTCTAATAGGTTGTTATAAACCTTAGTTCTAGAATAGGAGACCAGTAAAAGATACTTGCATTTGTTTATTGAGGTTATTACTTGCTCAGGTAAATACTTTTAACTTATTTTCCGTTATACGGGCTTGGGTTACGGTATTTAAAATACCGCTTAGTCGGGCAATTGACCCCAACTCATTAGTAGTTGGGTATTATCAATGTGACCCGTTTAAAAATTGGTTTTGTTGGCTTTACGCCTTTGGGAGCTTAATGACCATGTCCCGGATATCCTTGGCAGCATTTTACGAAATGGCCACGACCTTGACACGTGGGTGTAGGCGTACACCGGACAATGTGTCCATAATTATAAAGGTATAACCGTTCGCTTTCCCGCCACGGTTTTATGCTATGTGGTGTGTCAATTAACCTTAAACCCGGCATGACCCGGGCGACCGAACGCATAGTGAACATGTAATTCTTTTACAAGATTTAATTGATAAATTATCCCAAGTTATAAAGAGTTTGTGCCTTGTGCATTCAAATCAATTTTTATTAAACATTTTACAAAAGTGTCGGTCAGTGTAAACTGACGTATTTTCCCCAAAAAGATTAAATGCAGGTTCTACACGTAATAGGCTGGCCACTACTTAGCATCGTTAGAGTCTCGCAAGCTTGGGATGCCGTTATCTGTTGAACAATATTTTTCTATTTTATTTTGATCCCCTGTGGATTCATTTCAACTACTTGTGATACTTGGATATTACATTTGATGGTTGAAATATAATCTATCTTTATGCTTCCGCTGTGCGTTTAAATATTGTGTGGTTTGACTATATTGTTGCCAACTACGTCACGGTAATCCCCCACCGGGCCCACCGGTGAAACACGTAGAAATCGGGGTGTGACATCGTGTATCTCTCTGATCAAATAATTTGCGTCTTGGGGGTCTACACAGCGCAACAGGGGCCCTAAATAGGATTTTCGGTACAAGATACCATTATTCATTTCATAGTGTAGGGCCTTGTTTTGAATCTTCCTCGCCTCCGCTTTGCTTTCCGGGAATATCCCATCTTGTACATATTGAATTATAGGGGTCATCCAGGATAGCTGCCCAACTTCTATCACATTTACTTGGCGTAGCAGGACTGATGGATTCTTGAGTACTTCAATCCTTACATCTTTGGCTAGATGTTGAAAGGAGGTTGAAGCGAGCTTGCTCAAAGCGTCTGTTGGTTTGTTTTCAGAGCGATTGATGTGAACCACCTTGTATGTCTTGAAGCGTTGATGTAACTCTTTCGCTTGTTCTAAATATAGGGCTATGACCTCGCCCTTTGCATCGTAAACTCCATTGATTTGACTAGCAATCAGAAGTGAATCGACATGTGCTTGTAGATTTTGAGCTCCCATCTTTATGGCGAGGCGCAGGCCTGCCAGGAATGCCTCATATTCCGCCACATTGTTGGTGTTCTTGAAGTCCAACTTGATGGCGTATGTAAATCCATGCTTCTCGGGGCTCACGAGGCGCAATCCTGCTCCTGCGCCGTCCTCGTTTGATGCCCCATCAATGTACAACAACCATACTTCGTCAGATGTATCTTTCGTGGGAGTCTCAACGATCTCGCAATCTTTGATTTTTTCCACTGGAACTTCAGCGACGAAGTCTGCAAGGACTTGCCTCTTGATAGCTGGGCGCGGCCTGTACAAGATGTTGTGGCCCCCCAACTCTATCGCCCATGTAGGATCGTGAATCGACCTGATGAGTCAATTAGAAGAGTGCTCAGACCGAATCAGAGGCGGAATACATTGATTTGGTCTTCGTTTAGCTTGGATTCACTATTAATTGTCTCTTGTATTGATTATAAAGCAAATACAGTCACAGAGACGCTTCGACGGAGCTTCGCCGTCGGAAAAACAGAATCTTACAAATGAATCCGTTTGAAGGATATATATAGAGTTCCTTGACCGTTTGAAACTAACATGACACTTCAAATGGTCAGCCTTCAAACGGTTACCACTCAAACGGTTGGACCATTTCAAACGGTCAACCTTACATTCAAACGGCCAGCAATCATATATCTTGATTTCTTGCCCAATCTGATCTGCAACGAACCCAAGACTCGACATAAGACGAAGACGACAGATGACTGCACCAACAGACTCCCCCTCAGATGTTGACGAGTCTTAAGTGTCGAGTCTTCACAATCTTCAATCTTTAATCTGTCTCTAGGCTTCACTCTCAGTCTTTTCTTGCAGGTCTTCAGACTCCCCCTTGCGATATGCTGGCATTTCTTCAGATCATCAGCATCATCAGCTTTAGGATCGTTGTCTGTCTTTTCCATTTCACAGCTTTTCATCTTATCCAGGATCTTCTTCTCTTTGGCTCTAGCCTCGTCAGACTCCCCCTTTCATCATGATGGGATCGCTATCTGGAATTTGCTATCACCTTGAGATCAAATCCTAGCTTTATCTTTGTTAAGCTCATTTTCTGCACACTACTCATCGAAACATAAGTTTTTTACTTAAATCAATATGAAAAACTTACTAGAAATAGTTACACCAAGTTCAAATTAATGACCCTGATTAACTAATCAAACTTCTCTTTCTCAAAACAAATTTCTTCTGTTAAACTCACACCTCCAAACCTGTTCATCATGTTCAGCACTTAAAATTTTGAATATCAGCTTTCCAACATCCGTTGTCGAAAATCTTTTTGAATTTTCAAAATTTTATGCTAAAACTCACCAAAAATCTTTTTGAATTTTTTAATAGAAGTAAATGCAGAAACGAAATATTTATAGACAATATTTTTGTGAGTTTGTGCAAGAGAATCATATCAGTTTTTGAGACATATCACACACACCGTTAAGCTTGATTACATTTTAAGTTCTAAACAATTTACCTAGATTGTCAGTATGTTTGTCCACTTAAATTTTCACACAAATTTCAACTGTTTCGAGATACGCAATTAGTGTCTTAGATACTTAAACTTATCCGTGTGTCCCACTACTCGAATATACTCCCGTATCCAGATCCCAATATTCAGTCTTACAGGTGAGTATACCACAGTTGATATCTGTAAAGGGGTTATGTGCGAGGGCCATGAGAGCTCAGGTCGATACTTCCGTATACGCAGAGAGATGACGGCTTCGACTTTAGGTGGGTCCCCTTTAGAGGATCTTTTGTTACAACAGCAGCGACTATCAATTTTCTTGTTTCATCAGCTTGCTGAGGGCGATGCTATATTTCAAGCATTTTGCAGAAAGCATTATTCGGGGACTAGGCCAGTATTTCCATACAGCAGAAGTCCCGGGATAATACCCCAGATATCACTAAGTATAAAGACCTAGTATCTCAGAATACGGGACCTTTCAAACAAGATTTCAGGGGTTACCTATATATCCAAGCAGTTTTGTTAACCCACAGAATAAGCAAGTTTGATTTTAGGTTTATATCTCGTTACAGTTTACTAAATGTGCGAAAACCTACTGACACATCCACAGTAAGATTGTTTATCACATTTTGACTATACATTTCTTTAGCGTGTCGTGATAGTCTACTAATGTACTATCATTTCCTCTTTTATGCAACAAAAAACTCATTTTTCAGTTTTATCATGTTTTTGTCTTTTTCAAATTTTCAAATGTTTTTGGATTTTCTAAAAATTCTTACAATCTAAAAATTCTTACTCCCCCTAAAATTCAAATACATCTAATGAAAATTGAAAACCAACTGTACAGAACATGACAACTGATATCGAATCGCTTCAATTCTCCATCCGTTTGGCTTAAACAATCAGAACTCCCCCTCACAACAAACTATTTTCCCATAATGATTTCAAAACACTTAAGTTTGTTTTAATCAGAATGGTTTTTCCGGAAAATAAGTTTTGTTGACTTTACCACTTGTAAAATTTGGGGATCAAATCATCACATTGTTTTACCAATCTTTTGAATGATAGTTAACTCAAATTCAATTTAATGACCTTGATTTAACCACCTGTAAGATCAACCTAGTTCAAATTCTGAATCACTTATAACAATCACCAACATACAACTCAAACCTGTTTTTCAACCAATTACCATCAGTTGGTTGAATTCTCAAGGTGCCGATTCCTACTCCACGCTTACAAACCTGGGAGTTCCGGCAAGTCCTGCAATACCTTAATCACAGATTAAGAAAGATGCCGATTCATGATCCACGATTACCAACTTGGGATCTCCGGCAAGTCAGGTTTTTCTATTTAAACAGATTCACCCAAGCCTGACGATCCTTGGGTGATTTCGAATTCTTGTTCAACAATGGTGGAAAATTTGCATCATCCATTGTTAAACCCGAATTCTCCTTTTTTACCTCAACACCAGGCTCTTCTGGCTTTAACGAACCAGAATCATTGCCTGCACATGGCTTGTCTGACTTTGGTCTGTCAAATTCATCGCCTGAAGGTGGCTTGTCTGACTTCGACACGTCAGATTCATCGCCGACCATTTTCTTCTTCTTCTTTTCCTCTTTCGTTCTCAGATTTGTATCTGATGAACTCATCTTACTTGACTTTACAGCCGAGGAAGTTGATTCATCAGAACTCTTATTCTTTCCAACGGATGAACCCGAGGACAATATCTTCTCGAGATATTCTTTTGCCTTCTTTCTCTTTTTCCTCAGTCTGTCTTTTTGCCCTTGAGAAAGCTTCACTTTCGTCTCTTGAACTTTCTGTTCTTGAACTTTTGGTTTTTGAACTTTTGGTTCTTGAACTTTCAGTTCTTCGGGCTTGACCTTGACTGGAATTCTTGCCAATCTCTGAGAATTAACCCTCAATCTGTCATTCGATTTCCTTGGGCATTCTCTGGCAATGTGACCTTTGATTTGGCAATTGTAGCATCTTCTGGTCTCATAACTCCAATTCCGGCAGTTAACAGCAATATGTCCTTGATAACCGCATTGGTAACATACTCTGTTATCATACCGTATACCACCTTCACACCAAACGCTCAGATCATAGCATTGTCTGGCTTGGTGATATTCTTTCCTCAAATTTGCTGGATTTGGCTTTTGAGCACTGTGGTCCGACCTGCACCACTTATTACCAACATTTTTTGAATTTTCAATTTTTGCTTTTTGTAATTTTTCATTGCGATTGGATGATTGATCTGATGAACTTTTATTATCTTTTTGTTTCTGTTCCACTTTTTTCTTCAAAGGTTTTTGCTTAGAACATTCACCTTTTTCAGTTGATTGCAGAACAGTTTTTTTAAACTTTTTTTCAAAATTTAAAAACAATTTTTGTTTTTCTAATTTTTCATTTACATCATCAGATTTATCATCGCAATCTTCAACTTTGACATTGTCAAAGTTTGTGACATCGTCACTTATTGGAACAGAATTGATCGGTTTTGGACAGGGGATATTCAAAAACTCGGATGATGTCACAAAACCTTTCAATTTCTTTTCAAGTTCCTCAATTTTGTTCCTTGAATTCTCAGCTTCACTTTCAAGCCGAGATATTCTCCCAAAATGAGTCTTGATTGTTTCTTCATTCTCATTCTTCAAATTTTCAAGAACAGATTTTTCATTTTCCAAAACTTTTATCTGTTCTTGGAATTTTGATTCATTTGCTTTCAGATTCTTGGTTTCCAGTTTAATCCAGAAATCCTCATCTTCTGAAGATTTCTTTTTACTTTCAAAATCTTTTTCTTTTTCTTTCAGAAACTTGTTTTCAAATTTCAAACTGTTCAAACCATCCAAAAGTTTGTCATTTTCAGCTTTTAGTTTCTCACAATTTTCTTGTAACATAAGAATCTGCTTATCATCAGCCTGCTTCACATCTTCTAACTTCTTGACTTCCGATGTCAAACTTTCCGCATCCCTCAAGAGTTTGTCATTTTCAGTCTTGAAGCTCTCATATTTTGAGCACACTGATGCAGAACTTGAAGATTCAAACTCTACAGATTCCTCATCCTTTGGAGTATCCTTTGTTTTTTCCATCTTGTATGTTCCTGCACGAAAGAGTTTAACAAAATCAAAAGGATTCATACTATCATCAATATAACATTTCCTTTTGATATCATATTTCAGAGTACTCTTTGTTGCAAGAAATCCACAAATTCTTTTATCAACTTCAATAAGTACATCCAATTCCAATTTATTTAAATTCTTTTCCATCTCGGACAAAAAAATCCTTCCTTTTCTTTTCTTCTTTATAATACTCTGCATTAACCTCATTAAAGAACTGATATGGAAAAAGCTCTGGAAAAAAATCTTTCTGTTTTAGCTCAACCATGAACTCATCCCATTTAGCAGGTAATGCAGTTGTCAATTTCGATATATGTTCATCATTTGTCATTCTAATACCCGTCTTCCACAAATTGTCCGTTAAAATTTTAAACCGTGTTTCCATCTCCTTCAACGTTTCATCCTTTTGACATATGAATAGTTCAAAACTTTTAGCCCAAATATCCGAACTCACATTTCTATAATCGGTATCCATATTTCTCATATACCAATTATTAAAATCTTCAAGCTTATTGTTTTCTTGTTCATCAAATACCATCGTCATTGTTCAAATATATCCAAGTTCAACCTAAATCCCTTTTTCAAATGAAAATTGGTTCAAACGGTGAACTTTCAAACGGGATGGTATTGTTCAAACGGTAGGAACAGTTTCAAACGGAAGTGATTGCTTTCAAACGATCGGATCTCTTTTCAAACGATTTGAAGCCAAGTTCAAACGATATTCAAACGGACAGGAAGTGTTCAAACGATCGTTCAAACGGTCATGTGCATTTCAAACGGTATGAGCCTGATTTCAAACGATGCTTCAAACGATTGATGAATTTCAAACGGAAGATCCTGTTTCAAACGATTGGATGACAATTTCAAACGGTCAGATACTGTTCTCGTTCAAACGGACACCAGTTTTCAGTCAATTTTCACCATTTTACGTCAAATTTTAAGCTGAAACTTTCAAGGCTTTGTTAATTGTCAATTCCGAACATAGTGTAAAGATTTGAGCCGATTTTAACCGTAAAAAGTATCAGTTTCATGAAAGAAGGTGTAGAAAATCAAAATTTGCTAGCGAAAACGAACTAAACGGTAAGAACTCTTCCTCCTGAGCTCTGATACCAATTGTAGGATCGTGAATCGACCTGATGAGTCAATTAGAAGAGTGCTCAGACCGAATCAGAGGTGGAATACATTGATTTGGTCTTCGTTTAGCTTGGATTCACTATTAATTGTCTCTTGTATTGATTATAAAGCAAATACAGTCACGGAGACACTTCGACGGAGCTTCGCCGTCGGAAAAACAGAATCTTACAAATGAATCCGCTTGAAGGATATATATAGAGTTCCTTGACCGTTTGAAACTAACATGACACTTCAAACGGTCAGCCTTCAAACGGTTACCACTCAAACGGTTGGACCATTTCAAACGGTCAACCTTACATTCAAACGGCCAGCAATCATATATCTTGATTTCTTGCCCAATCTGATCTGCAACGAACCCAAGACTCGACATAAGACGAAGACGACAGATGACTGCACCAACAGCCCATTTTGCTAATCGCCCAGACGTCTCTGGTTTTTGCAATATTGTGCCGATGTGAAAGTTGGTAAGTACTGTGATTACGTGCCCTGTAAAGTACCTGCGCAACCTTCTAGAAGCGTGAAGCAGTGCCAGAACCAACTTCTCCATTGTTGAATACCTTGTTTCTGGGTCGGTAAGCACCCTACTGACATAATAAATTGGAGTTTGTACCCCGTTTCTTTCTACCATAAGTACTGACCCTACTGCCTTATCTGAAGAAGACAAGTATAGTATGAGTGGTTCCTTTTCGTACGGGGCGGTCAGTGTAGGGAGTTTGATCAAGCATTCTGTCATCTGCTGGAACGCCGCTTCTGCCTCTGGCGTCCACTTGAACTCTTGTTTCTTTACGCAATTGCGCAAGGTGCTGATAAAAGGGTAGGACTTTGCGGCGTGATTTGATAGGAATCGGTTGAGCGCGGCTAAGCGGCCGGCTAATCGCTGCATCTCCTTGATTGTTTTTGGCGATGGCATTCGCTCTATTGCTTGAACCTTCTCTGGGTTTACTTTGAAGCCACCATTTGTGACTATGAAGCCTAAAAACTTCCCTTCTTCCATACCAAAGGAACATTTGGCAGGATTCAATTTCTTGCTCACATTTCTCAACGAGTTGAACATTTTCTCAATATCCTTCAGCATTTGGTCCTCTTCTGGACTCTTGATCACCAGATCATCGATGTAAACCTCGATGTGTTTCCCAATATCCTCAGCGAAGATTTTATCCATCAGGCGCTAGTACGTAGCGCCAGCGTTTTTGAGGCCGAACGGCATCTTTGGGTAACAGAAGATGCCGAGGTCGGTTCGAAAAGCTGTTTTGTCTTCGTCTTCGAGTTTCATTTGGACCTGGTGGTACCCCTTGTAGCAGTCTAGAAAACACTTCCATCTGTATGGTGCGAGAGAGTCTATCTTTTTGTCGATCTCAGGCAGAGAGTAGCAGTCCTTAGGACATGCCTTGTTGAGATCGGTATAATCGACGCACATTCTCCATCCCCCATTTGACTTCTCTACCATTACCGGGTTTGCCACCCAACTTTGATAGCGCACCTCTCGAAGAATTCCTGCTTTTAAGAGCTCACAAACTTGCTCATTCATTGCTTTTGTCTTATCCGCTCCTAGACTTAGCCTTATTTGTACCTTTGGCTCAACGGATGGATAAGCGTTTAAACAGTGTTTCGTAACATCGCGCGGGACGCCGGTCATGTCTGCCAGAGTCTAGGCGAAAATATCCATGTTTCTGAACAAGAGCTGCTTTAGGTGCGTTCTGATGTTTGGCGAGACGGCGTGGCCTACCGTCACCGTTTGTTCGGGGTATTTGTGGTTTAAAACCCACTTTTCTGGCTCTGTTGTGGAAACCTTCGACGCCTTGGTTGGACGCATATCGTCTGTTGACATTACTTCCTTCCTTGCATAGATAATTGCCACCCCAGTTTCGGTTGGAAAACCAATTGCTGAGTGAGGGGTGGAAGTTACCATGTTGAGCTCTCCTTGAGTCTCTCTCCCTATCAAAACATCGTGCCTTGATTTCACAGGCATTACCATGAAGTTTACCATCGTTGTTCTTGAATGTTTCCCATCAGAAAGCGTGAGAGGGAAGCTGATCTGGCCTAGTGGGAAGACCATTTCATTGCAGAATCCTGATAAAGGATAATCAACTGGCTCGAGTCTTGCTTTATCTTCATCATCAAACTGATTGAAACATTGCTCATAAATGATGTCCGCTGTACTCCCTGGATCAATGAATACGTACTCTGTTTCGTAGTGGCCGATAATGCCGGTAATGACGACAGGGCGCGTTGCGCGTGGCCCCCCGAGCACTACCGGGAAGATGACCTGTTGCTCTTGCCATACTGGGTCGACAGGTCACCTGCCTTTATTTCGCATGCTATATCTTGGTCCATTAACCATATGTATTTCCGAGGATGGTTCTGCCGTTAGAATTGCTTAATGTGCGCTCAAAGATTGATACGCCCTATTGGTGGTGGTAATCTGCTTGGCGTACCACGAGGCTGGAGTGTCACCCTCGGGTAGCCCTAGTAACGCTGCCATGTTTTGGGGGTGGAGCTGGATTTGAAGGTCCAGCACCCCTGTCTCCTAGGGTTGTCGACTGGATAATGCGAGTGAGACTCGCGCGAGGTCCCCCAGTGGTTTGTAGAAAAAACCGGTGGGCGCCAATGAAGAAACACGGAAATAATCTTAAGGAGAATTAGTTTGGTTTATGTTTCTACCATAAGGGTTAATCTTCTTTGACTTCTTGAGCTCCTTAATGACTGATTATCCTGCAAAACAGAACACCGTTAGCTCGTTAAGAGGGGAATATGGGGGTTTCCCTCTTAACCAGGCTTCGGCGTGAGAATAAGTAACCATCTCGAGGAGATTAAAGTGAGTAAAGAGTGAGAGTAGAGGGAATCGAATGCATTAACCTGTGAATGAAGTGTTCTATTTATAGCCGGAGTGTTGTAGAGGATGTGGGCTGATGGGCCTTGGGCCGGAAAACGACAATGGAATGGATATGCCCTTTGTCTCACTGTTGTCGACCGTTAATTCCTTCTAGACGTTTCTCGGTGCTGGTGCACCATGAGTGGAGCCACGTGTCACTGTTGTCGGTCTCTGCCACCAGCCAGTTAGTGGAGATCGTGGGGCAGGTGTCTATTCCCCGTGATTGGTGCCACGTAGGCGTCCTTGAGTACTTTTTGTCTCCTGCTCGTCAGATGATCGTGGTGCACGATTGAGCAGAGCCTGGAGGATGCGGATTGGCTCTTTTCATCTGACACTTGTACCCTTTGTACTCTAAGTCGTCTTTACGCCGCGTCCCTACGCGGCTCTTGCTGCACATGGAACTGGCCTGCGCAAGGTATGGGCGCTTGGAGGCTCGACTTCAGGATGCTAAGTTGTTGATTTGTCTCGTTTAGACCCCGCGCGGCGTTGGTGAGTGTTGCCCTACCCGCGCGAGGTTGAGATCGAGAATGTAATTGATTAAGGAGTATGGTCCGCCGCGCGACTCGGAGGAAGATTTGCGCGGGTTTTTGGGACCATACCCCTTCAAATGATTATTGGTTTTATCAAAACATTAATTACAAGAACCTGCTTAAACATCAAAACACAAACATATTAAGAGAATTTATTACTTCAATGTGTAAAAAAGACAAATTTGAACGCATAGCAATTGGAAACTCTTACTCACCCATCAATAACGTAGATGACTTTAGTTACATTTTAGAGGTGAGATAAGACTTTGTGATCAATAGGTCATAGGTTCAATTCCCACAAGAGGGATTTTCCTATATTTATTGGGTTTCCTCCTGAATTGGTGTATAGGCATTATGCCTAGTGGAGATAGATATGATCGGGTGGTTCCGCTCATGGCACGATGATACTCCAGTGGTCCACTAGTGATCCAAATTTTCCGTCATAAAAAAATATTCAGATTAACGAATAAGTTTAGTTGAGCGTAATGTGTGGTTTAGCAACCGGGTTTTGGGTGGTCATTGGAGCGAGCAATTTTTTAATTATATTTAGGTACAGTGGCAAAGCTTGACCAAAAGTTATGTGGGGGCCGAAAGTCATGAGACCCAAACTTTTTTTTTTCTATCGCTATGTTTCATGTTATATGTCCGTGTCAGCGATTCAGTTCGGGTCGGGTCAAAGTGGAAGATAAGCATATAAAAGGGGTTGTTACAGTGTGAGAGCTCATTCTCTCACTCGCAGTCTGATATACTTTCTCTCTCTAGTTGTTAGGGTTTGTTTGGAGAAATTATGTTGTTGTGATCTCATAAGCGTTGTTGTGAGAGTGGTTGTATTTGTATAATGATCATCTGATTGTGTATATCGGATAGATCACAAACTTTGTATTGTTTTGAGATCCACAGTTTGTAAGATCTAGGGTTTTGGGGGGGGACTGATTTTGGTTTGGGTTAACAAGATTGTGTCACCGTTTTGTCGCTATTTCTGTTTGTTATTTGTTGATTCATAAAATTCTACATGGTATCAGTGTCACACCCCAACCGATGACGGAAACATCGGGGCGGGACGAAATATATTGCTCGAGACTTCATAACGCTAGTTTGCGACAAGTATTTAATAGTCAAAATTTCATTTCATTGCTAAAATCCGGTACAATGTTTCGAAGCAAAATACAGCAATTTAATCAAAAAGACAAATACAACAAGTACAAAAATTAAGATGAGTTTCTAGTTCATTGTCACACCCCGATTTCCACGTGTATCACCGGTGGGCCCGGTGGGGGATTACCGTGACGATGTTGGCAACAATATAGTCAAACCACACAATTATATAAATGCACAGCGGAAGCTTTAAAGATAAATATATACTTCAACCTCTGGTGATAATATCAAACGTATTACAGAAGTCGAATGTATCCACAGCGGATTAAAATTAATAATAAAATATTGTTCATTCAGATACGGCATCGAGTTTGCGAGACTATTCGTGATGCCTAGGAAGCTATTACCAGCCCATTTCCTATAGTACCTGCACTTAATCTTTTGGGGAAAATACGTCAGTTTACACTGGTAAATACGTTCAACTGACACATTTGAAAATGTTAATTAAAAATTGATTTGAATGCACAAGGCACAAACTCTTTTATAACTTGGGAAAATCATAATAATCTTGTGAACGTTTTACATGTTCTTTTATGCGTTCAGTAGCCCGGGTCGTGCCGGGTTAAAGATTTATAGACACACCACATTGCATAAAACCGTAGTATAAAAACCAACGGCTACGTCTTTTAATTTAATGTCGACAATATATACCGGGTGTACGCCTACACCGGGATGTCGATGGTCGTGGCCATTTCGTAAAATGATGCCAAGGATATCCGGGACAACGGTCATTAAACCCCCCAAAGGCTTTTAAGAAACAAAACTGTTTAAATGAGCCGATCATATTATTTAATTAACCACCTAAGCGATGGAAAAATATAATGCTCAATCAAGCGGTATTAACATACCGTAACCCAAGCCCGTATAGGGGAAATAAGTTAAAGTATTTACCTTTGCAAGTATTAATCCTTAATTTGATTAAATCACCGATAGCTTTTACTGGGCTCCTAATCTGGAACGAAGGTTGTAATTAACCTCTTAGAATCCTAACGGGTCTTTATATTGGCCGTAGCCTAGACCGATTGGTTCCGGAATATAAATATGGTTTAATCGCGCGAAAAGGCGAAAACCGAGAATGGAGTGTGATTATGCCCCAACAAGTTCAGAGACTTGTTTTATATAGGTTTAAGGTTCACACTCTGGATTTTGGGGTCCAAATTATATAGTTTGACCCGTATCGGCTAATTTATGAAAACTAGTTTCATAAGCCGAACCGTGCGCGCAATAGGCGAAACGGTTAACCGTGAGAGTCTTACGCTTATTTCCTAAGTCAATATGCCTTAAAGAGGTTGTGGTATCAGTAGGATACCTTCCGTGATGCCCGTAACGAGTTTAAGTTAATATTATGCCCTGTAGGGGCTTTTCGGTCATTTTAAAGACTTTTAAAGGGCTTTTCGAGTTCTACAGGAAATCTGAGTTTCCCGAACAGTTTATAAAGTCTAAAATACTTTATTTATTATTTAAAATCAGTGGCAACTGGAATCGGGTCAAAAGACCTTGTAGAACTCACGTTTTGGCCGAAAAGGGCATATTCGGTATTTACCGAACCGTAGCCATAACCGCAGGTTATGAGCAAGGTAAAAATTATTTAAAATCTTTAAAATTCCAAAAATATTATTTTATAACAGTGAGTAAAAGTTTTTGTGACGAAATCTTGGTTTAGATGGGCGTTATGCTAATTGCGCCGTTAATTACAAAAGTTTACTTTAATTGCGCTTTTTAGCATAACTCTCATTCTAGACCTCGGATTGACGTGAAAATTTAAGGACATGCTTATAATTTAGTAAGCAAGGTTATGGTCCGTTCACGTGTCCGAAATACTCGTTTTATTTTCAAAAGGCCGTTACGGTCAACTTTTAGGCGATTAACGGAAATGCGTAAAAGACTCGGATAACTCTTGAACCGGTCACAGAGGGTTATACCAACATGTAACCTGGTCCTAAGAGAGTCCTAAGGCATATCTATACCTCACTAAAACGGGTCAGAACTGAAGTCAAAGCAAAAGTCAAACTTTTGCGACATTCGGCTCCGAACCGGGTCAATATAGCAAACGGTCGATTCAAACGAGCGCAAACAAGTTTATATGCTTAATATCATGTTTTATGAACATCAAAACAGGTTTCATAACGTATACATTACAGATTATGTACAAAACGGCAAAATGACTTTATGTTGACTTTTTAAGTGCACGTTTGACTCGACATTTGACATAGTTGGAGTGGTGATCAGAGGGAACCCTTTTAGGGGTTTATTACCCACATAAATACCAACTCAAAACTACTTTTGATCCGACAATTCACTGGACCATTTGTGAATTATCGTTATGACAACCGTTAGTTACGACGGTTGAGTTTATAAGCTAAATCTATGGAAATATAAGGCCAAAATGGATTTGAACGACTTACAGAAGTTGTATCTTGCTTAGAGAGCAGAGAGGAATGCTTGAGAGCTTCTTAGAATGATCAGTTGAGTGTTTTTGAGTTGTGTGAATGTTATGAGCCAAATGTGGCTATTTATAGTGAAGCATAGCACACAAGATCATCACACAACACCTACAACAGGTCATGGATGATGGGCAGGTGTCCCATAGAGCTATGGGTCGAGTAGGGTGCGCCCATGCCTCTATCATTGGTTGTTGGTCGTTCAAAAGCTCCAAAAGGCAAGAAACTACAAACTTTCTGCATCTGTGCGTCTCACGCGGCCCGCATGGGAGTTCCCATGCATTTGTACGCGGGTCGCCTGAGATTCAAATATCAGGCGAGTAAAAGAGGTGGCTCGCGGCCCGCCTCACCTTAACCCGAAACTTCACGCGGGTCGCGAGAGGTTAGATTTCCAGAAATTTTAAATCTTTTGTAATGATTATCAGAATCTGGTAATTAATAACGAAATCTTTCGTAATGATTTACCTGACCTTTCGGGTTTGAAGGGGTAACTTTGCGGTTTGGCCCTCGGTTAATTACAACTAAGGACCTCGTGTTATTTACCCGCGTTGTTAAATCCCTGGTTAGTTTATTAATTATTCTGAAAGCCTTAACTTTCATTATTGACGCTTTTAACCCTTCTCATACGAACTTGATTATAACTTTCTCGTTTTAAAACGGAACTTCGCGGAATTTATACAGTATATCCTAGTGAGCGTATAATACTGTTACAAAGCCTCGGGAGCGTTAAAGGGTCACTCAGAGGTATAATTAAACATGTTGACACAGTTAACCCCTGTAGCTTGTAATCTCTCACTTTCTTCCGCGTTTCGCTTCCGTACGATCCATGATTTATTCGTTTGAAGGTACAAGCACCATTTAGGGTTACTATACAGTATATTTACCCTTGTTTGACATTTATAACCCTCGAATTTATATACTTTCAAGGTTTGTCAATATTAATCCTTTATTTAATATCAATGCCACGTGTAAACAAATGACACGTGTTAACACATTATTGGACACAAAAATTCGAGGTGTTACATCCTCACCCCCTTAAAATAAATCTCGACCCGAGATTTACTCAAATAAATAGGGGTACTTTTCTTTCATTGTGTCTTCGACTCCCACGTGTATTCGGGACCTCTACGAGCATCCCATTTGACCTTTACAATCGGTACGTGCTTTCTTCGAAGCTTCTTCACCTGTCGATCTTCAATCGACAAAGGTTTTTCTATAAACTTTAAGCTCTCATCTATATGCACATCTGTGTGTGGAATCACCAATGATTCATCGGCGAAGCACTTTTTGAGATTGCAGATGTGGAACACATTGTGAATTCCATTGAGCTCTTCAGGCAAGTTCAACTTATAGGCAACTGACCCGACTCGTTCAATGACCTCAAAAGGACCTATGTACCTCGGACTCAGCTTGCCCTTCTTGCCGAAACGCATCACCCCTTTCCAGGGCGATACTTTAAGCAACACCTTTTCACCTACATCAAAGTGAAGGTCCTTACGCTTCGGATCAGCGTAGCTTTTCTGCCTATCACGGGCAGCCTTGAGACGTTCCCTTATCTGGACAATTTTGTCCGTCGTCTGGAAAACTATCTCTGGTCCCGATAATTGGACCTCTCCTACCTCCGCCCAACAAACAGGCGATCTACATTTCCTACCGTATAATGCCTCGAAAGGCGCAGCCTTTATGCTGGTATGGTAGCTATTATTGTAGGAGAATTCGATTAGGGGTAGGTTCTTATCCCAGTTACCACCTAAATCGATCGCACATGCACGAAGCATATCTTCTAGCGTTTGTATAGTACGCTCACTCTGACCGTCCGTCTGTGGATGGTAAGCCGTACTGAAGTTCAAACGCGTGCCCAAAGATTGCTGGAAACTCTTCCAGAAGTGAGACGTGTATCTAGTATCCCTGTCGGAGATAATAGTCACAGGTATGCCGTGTAAAGCTACAATCTTATCAACATACAGTTGGGCTAACATATCGGAGCTATACGTCTCCTTGATGGGTAGAAAATGAGCTGATTTAGTCAGCCTATCGACTATGACCCATATTGTATCGTTTCCTTTCCTGGTTTTGGGTAACTTGGTTATGAAATCCATAGTTACACATTCCCACTTCCACTCGGGAAGCTCATGCTGTTGTAGCAAGCCAGACGGCTTTTGGTGCTCGGCTTTGACTTGAGCACAAGTCAAGCACTTTGCTACATGGGCGGCTACAGACTTTTTCAAGCCTATCCACCAGTAGTTTGCCTTTAAGTCTTGATACATTTTGTCTGCACCAGGATGGATTGAGTATTTGGAACTATGGGCTTCCTGGAGGATAACATCTCGTAGTCCTCCATAAATTGGAACCAATATACGTCCGTTCAATCTAAGGATTCCATCCTTGCTAAGAGTCAACTGCTCCTCAGTTACTCCTAACTTTTCATTAGGATAATTAGCTTCCAACACAGCCTCTCGCTGTGCAGCTAAAATCCTTTCAATTAAATTGTTCTTGACCTCAATGCTCTTGGCATTGATTCGTATAGGTTTTACCCTTTCTTTCCTGCTTAAGGCATCAGCGACTACATTCGCCTTGCCGGGATGGTACCTGATCTCGCAATCATAGTCATTCAAGGTCTCCATCCAACGACGCTGTCTCATGTTCAACTCTTTCTGATTGAACAGGTGCTGGAGGCTTTTGTGATCAGAATAAATCACAAATTTAATACCATAAAGGTAATGCCTCCACAATTTCAGTGCAAATACAACGGCACCCAACTCCAAGTCATGGGTGGTGTAATTCTTTTCGTGCACCTTTAATTGTCTTGAAGCATAGGCAATCACTTTGCCCTTCTGCATAAGCACACACCCCATGCCTGTGTGTGATGCATCGCAGTAGACTACGAATTCATCTGTACCTTCAGGTAGTGTCAACACATGTGCGTTGCTTAACTTCTGCTTCAGAACTTCGAAGGACTCTTGCTGCTTTGGGCCCCAAATGAACTTTTCTTTCTTCTTGGTTAGGGAAGTCAAGGGCGCAGCAATCCTCGAAAAATTCTCAATAAATCTCCTGTAGTATCCTGCTAACCCCAGGAAACTACGGATTTCGGTAGGCGTCTTTGGCTCTTGCCAGTTCATGACCGCCTCTACCTTAGCGGGATCCACTTGGATACCACGCTCACTCACAACGTGACCTAAAAACTGAACCTCTCGTAGCCAGAATTCACATTTCGAGAATTTGGCGTAGAGTTTCTCACGCTGTAGTAATTCGAGAATGCAACGGAGGGGATTCTCGTGGTCAGCTTGGTTCTTGGAATATATAAGGATATCGTCGATGAAGACTATGACAAATTTGTCCAAATACGGCTTGCAGACGCGATTCATGAGATCCATGAACGCAGCCGGTGCATTTGTGAGCCCAAAAGGCATCACTAGGAACTCGTAATGACCATAGCGAGTCCTAAATGCTGTCTTATGTACATCTTCATCTCTGACCCTTAGCTGATGATAGCCCGACCTTAAGTCGATCTTTGAGAAGTAGCTCGCTCCTTGCAGCTGATCGAACAGATCGTCGATCCTTGGCAAAGGATATCTATTCTTTATGGTAACTTTGTTCAGCTCACGGTAATCGATGCACAACCGCATCGATCCGTCCTTCTTTTTTACAAATAGGACAGGTGCTCCCCAGGGAGACGAACTAGGTCTGATAAAACCTTTTGCCAATAGTTCATCCAACTGGGTCCTTAGTTCCTTCATTTCCGTCGGAGCTAGCCTGTAGGGTGCTCTCGCTATGGGAGCTGCTCCAGGTATGATGTCTATTCTGAATTCCACCTGTCTATCTGGTGGCAATCCAGGTAGTTCTTCAGGAAAAACCTCGGGATATTCAGAAATGACAGGAAGATCCTCGATCTTCGGCTTAGGTTCTTCAATTATCACCTGAGCCATGTAAATTACACAGCCTCTGTTCAAACATCTAGAAGCTTTGAGCATAGATACGTCCTTGGGCAATCCGTACTGCGTATCTCCTCGAATGGTAAGCGATTCACCACTCGGAGTCTCTAAAACTATATGCCTTTTGCCGCAAATGATTTGGGCCTGATTACGGGATAACCAGTCCATGCCTAGAACAATGTCGAAACCCGCTAGTTTGAAGGGAAGTAGAGATAGAGGAAAAGAATGGTTCTTAATGGACATTTCACATCCCTCTAGAACAGTGGAGACGGTTTCTATCGTGCCGTCTGCTAACTCTACCTCGTATTTCACATCTAGGGTTTTGATAGGCATATTTAATAGTTGGCAAAATTTTTGGTCTA
The DNA here is from genome assembly GCF_002127325.2 of Helianthus annuus. Taxonomy (NCBI): domain Eukaryota; kingdom Viridiplantae; phylum Streptophyta; class Magnoliopsida; order Asterales; family Asteraceae; genus Helianthus; species Helianthus annuus. The sequence continues at coordinate 173,020,954 of NC_035445.2, forward strand.
CAAAGGATTTATCGGCGCCTGAATCGAAAAGTACTCTTGCAAATATATTATTTACGAGAAAAGTACCTGTAAGCACATTGTCGTTCAGCACAGCCTCCTTTGCATCCATGCGGAAGACTCTAGCATTAGTCTTCTTGGTCTCCTCCGCCTTCTTGGCGTTCTTAGGGCAGTTACTCTTGATATGCCCCTTTTCATTGCAACCGTAGCAGGTTGCGTCCTTGATCTTCTTGCATTCCACAGTCTTATGATCCTTGGACTTGCACAGTCCACAGGAAGGAGTCTTTGGTTGTGACTGTGAATTCGATGCAAACCTGCACTTCCCAGAGTGGGGTTTCTTGCAGATTTTGCAGTTGGGTCTTTCACCAGCTTGCCCATCTTTCTTCGTCTCCGACCCTCTTTTGCCATCACCGTTTCCACGGTGCTTCTTCCCTGACCTTCGTGAGGTATCATCCTCACGTTTCCTCTTCTCAGCCTCCTTGCTCCTTAGTGTCCTCAGACGGACAGCGTCTAAGGTGAGAGACAAGGAGAGGTCAGTAACGGACCTGAAGGTCGTAGGCCGAGAGGCCTTTACACTCGCCTTTATCGCAGGCTCCAAGCCCCCAATGAAACGGGCGATTTGTCACACCCCAACCGATGGCGGAATCATCGGGGCGCGGCACTGAGCGAAACAGATTGTTCAGAAGTTTCCACAACAACTATCATACAATTCAGTTATATAACACGTCCCATACCGTGTCCCAGATAATAACAAGTTATCATAGAAATCAACTAAACAATATGGGAACTGTTCCGACAACTCAAATTCTTAATTATTACAGACCGAAAGTAAATATTGTTTTAAGACTTCTAGACGGCTAACTATAGATCTTACTGACTACAGGTGCCAGTACAAGATCTACAGATAATTATGACCCTGGAGCAGGTATATGGACACTGTCCTAAGGTCACTGGCTCCTAGAAGCTTATTATTGCCTCGCTTTCCTAGCACGCTAGTAGCTTAAACACCTGTCACATACGTTAAAATAAAAGTCAATACATATAATGTAAAGGTGAGTACACAAGTTTGATATAGCATATAAAGTTCGAATAGTTTACGCATAACCAAGCACGTACACAAGGGCAAACGATGCATGTAAATTATCAACATGGGACCATCGATACCAATGACTTCGAGTTGACTGTCCGAGACAGTTCGCAATACATGATTACCACCGTAATCCATGCAAGTAATTGTCCTTAGCAACCCCCGTGTGAACGGGTGCTGAGTCCAAACTATAGTACTATGTTGCTAAAGCAGGTAGATAGCACTCCACGTGTAAACATAATAAACAGCAATCATTTAGACAAGTAATACATGCAAATAGGTTAGCGTTCAAATAGTTTGTGTTGTTTGTGAATTTGATAGATTACGTATGTAACACCCAAAAGTGCTGAGAGCAAAAAGGGATCGAGTATACTCACAGTGGTTGGTTGTGGATTGAAGGGAGCACTGAGAATAGGTTAGCCTGAATAGTTCGATAACACAACGATGAGTAACGCGGAAAAGTAAACAATGTACTTGGATCGAGTAGGCCATTCGATCGGACAGCAGTTCGATCGAGTGGGCTGTTCGATTGGTTTGAAAGTCCGTTCGAACATCCATTCGATCGGCCGGCTGGCTCGATCGGCTGGTTTCTTCAAGTGGATTGTTTCTTCCTTTGATGTGAAGGATGTGTTTGTGTATGATGGTTTGTACTACCTTTCAAGTTGGCCGATCGAACAGCTGTTCGATCGGTTAGCCCAACCGATCGGCTAGCACTTCATTGTTTTTCAAATATGTCACTCGATCGGCTGGCATGCTCGATCGGGTGACATTCCAATGTTTCGAAAAGTCTAAGTGTTTTGAAGTATAGTATCTCATGATTCGAGCAGTAATGATTACAATCGAGTGGCGTAGTCGATCGAACAGTACCTCGTCAATACTACACTTCATGAGTTTGTGGGACTAAGTGCTAGTCGATCGGTTAGCCTAGTCGATCGGCTGGCATAGTCGTTCGGTTGGGCTGTTCGATCGAACAGCCTAGCCGTTCGGCCAGCTTCTCGATTCGGTTAACCTTTCACTTAACACTTGTTTATTCCCGTTAATTGTTGATGTTTTAGAGATATTTTGACTACGAGTTGAACCACAAAACTGAAGTCCCCACTTAGCCTACTGACTCGAGCAGGAATCACCCAAACCCGGTCAGAGACGGTTTGGAACCCTAGTTTAACGTTTAACTTGTAATCGGAAATCTCGTGGTAGAACCCGAATCTTGAACCATGTGTTTGTTTAGATTGATTTGTAAATCGGTTCAAGTCTCGTTTTCACCTTTTTGAGTGTAAAAGAGTTGAAAGATAGATGAAAACCCATCTTCAAATCCTTTTCCACCGTGAAATGTTAAGATCTTTGGTAGATTTTAAGTTATTGTTGTGGAAATCGGTTAGATCTAGCTTATTCATGGTTGAATGAAGTCAAGAACATGAAGTTCTTGATGAACACCAAGAACACCATGATGACATCACTCAAGAACACCTAGATCTTGGTGATTTCATGGATGAAATTCAGATTTTGAAAGATAGAAAGATGGAGAATCGATTAATGAACAAAAACGTACAAGGATTAGAGCGAAATACTTACCGGTTTGAGAGAAATCTGGGATTTAGTGAGAAGAAGAGGCTGGTCGGTCAGAGCTTTTCCAAAAGTGGAAAGCTTGACAAGGACAGTTCTATTTATAGGCTTCCAAAAGAGGAAAGGGTCAGCTGATCGAACAGCATCCCTGATCGAGCAGCTGTCCGATCGAACAGCCTGTTCGATCGGCTAGCCTGTTCGATCAGGTTGCCCTGTTCGATCGGCTTGCCTGTTCGATCAGGTTGCCTGGTTTAGAGTGTTTCGCGACGATTTTCGATATTTCGAGTTCGATGAACGATGATTTGAGAATGATAGAATTCCTAATCAAATTACTTTTAGTAGTAGTCGAGACTATTTAACATACAAGCATCCTTACAACCTATTTTCAAGGTCGGTTTCGATTGAGTTTGATTCACCGTTGAGTCTTGATTGATTTGATTGATTCACCACACACTTTAACATAAAAGTAAACATGCACAAGTAACACATAGGGCACACACACACGTATAAAGAGTACTAAAATTCCCACACTTGAGTTTGATGATTGATTTGATTAGCTTGATTATTGATTGACTAGCTTTATTGCGTTGTTACTTCCTATTATTCACAGTCGGTCGTTGATTCACAGTTCGATTATCGGTCGATTAGTTTGATTATACAACACTTACTCCAAATAATACGAAAATCAAAATGAAACTAAAATGAAATTAATCTTTATTAATCTTTAATTCCAATAACAGTCAACGCTTGACTTTGACTTTGACCTTTGGAAAACACGGGGTGTTACAGTCTCCCCTCCTTTAGGGAATTTCGTCCCGAAATTAGGCCGAGAACCGTACATCGCCGTGTGATTTTACCAATTTGATGCTTCAGATCTATCTGAATAACTGCGGGTACTTGGCCTTCATGTCACTTTCGAGTTCCCAAGTGAACTCCGCGCCTCGTTTGCCTTCCCATCGTACTTTTACAATAGGAATGCGAGAGCGTCTGAGTTGCTTGGTCTGTCGGTCCATGATTTCGACAGGCTTTTCCACGAAGTGTAGCGTTTCATTGACCTGAAGATCGTCGAGTGGTATTATTGCGTCGTGGTCGGCTACGCATTTTCGAAGGTTTGAAATATGGAAAGTCGGGTGGACATTGCTGAGTTCCTCCGGTAATTCGAGTTTGTAGGCAACTTTACCGATCCTTTCCAGAATCTTAAAAGGTCCAACAAATCGAGGTGCAAGTTTCCCTCTTTTGCCGAATCGGACTACTCCCTTCCAAGGGGATACCTTTAGGAGCACGTAGTCGCCAACTGCAAATTCGCGGGGCCTGCGTCGTTTATCGGCGTACATCTTTTGTCTGTCCCGGGCCTTTACCAAGTTTTCCCTTATCTGGTGGATCTTGTCAGTCGTTTCTTGCAGAATCTCGGGCCCAGTCAATTGTGAATGACCGACCTCGTGCCATACAATAGGCGAGCGACATCTCCTACCATACAAGGCTTCGAAAGGTGCCATTTCGATGCTGGAGTGATAGCTATTATTGTACGAAAATTCGACTAACGGTAGGTGTTTGCTCCAACTACCACCAAAATCAATAACACACGCACGGAGCATGTCTTCAATAGTACGTATCGTTCTTTCAGTCTGCCCGTCGGTTTGCGGGTGGAATGCGGTACTCAAATTCAGCGTCGTACCAAGAGCTGCTTGAAAAGTTTCCCACAATCTCGATGTAAACCGAGCATCGCGATCAGAAATGATGTCTCGAGGCGTACCATGATTCTTAATGATCTCGTCGGTGTAGATTTGGGCTAGCTTGGCCACCTTATAGTCTTCTCGTATTGGCAGAAAGTGGGCTGATTTGGTTAGACGGTCGACTATAACCCAAATACTGTCGTGACCTGATGGCGTGGTCGGAAGCTTAGTTATGAAATCCATAGCTACGCTTTCCCACTTCCATACGGGTATCGGCGGTTGTTCGAGTAAGCCTGAAGGTCTTTGGTGTTCAGCCTTGACTCTTGCACAAGTTAAACAGCTACCAACATATAGAGCAATATCCCTTTTCATCCCAGGCCACCAGTACTTGTAGCGGATGTCCTGGTACATTTTGTCCGCACCGGGATGAATGGAATATCGGGATTTGTGGGCTTCGTTCATGATGATCTTTCGCAAATCTGTCCTCCTCGGAACCCAGATTCGGTCCAGATAATAGAATATCCCATTGGCTTTGCTCACGAGCTGAGTTCCATCGTGATAGATTCGTTCTTTCTTCAACGTACGCTCGTTAAAGCAAGCGTGTTGTGCTTCGCGGATGAGAGCTTCGAGGTTATACTGAGCCTGGATGTTTCGAACACCTATCACGTAATTCTTTCTGCTGAGGGCGTCTGCAACTACATTCGCCTTGCCTGGGTGATAACGGATCTCACAGTCGTAATCGTTGAGAAGTTCTACCCATCGGCGTTGACGCATATTGAGTTCTCTCTGGTTAAAGATATGCTGTAGGCTCTTGTGATCGGTGAAGATCGTACACTTTGTACCATACAGGTAGTGTCGCCAAATCTTTAAGGCAAAGACAACTGCGCCTAGCTCAAGGTCATGGGTTGTATAGTTCTTCTCGTGGATTTTGAGCTGTCGAGATGCGTAAGCTATAACCTTGTCTCGTTGCATGAGAACACAGCCAAGTCCAAGGTTTGAAGCATCACAATAGACAACGAAGTCATCGCTTCCGTCCGGCAGTGTAAGAACTGGTGCATGGCACAGCATGTGTTTGAGGGTTTGGAAAGCAGTCTCCTGCGCGGTTCCCCACACAAAAGGCTTGTCTTTATGAGTAAGGGAGGTAAGCGGTACAGCAATCTTTGAGAATCCTTCGATGAATCGCCGGTAATAACCAGCTAATCCGAGAAAAGAGCGAACTTCTGACGGATTCTTTGGCGTAACCCATCCCTTGACTGCCTCAATCTTTGCAGGATCAACGTGTATACCCCGACTATTCACAATGTGACCCAGAAATTGAACCTCCTCCAACCAGAACTCACACTTAGAGAATTTGGCGTAAAGTTGGTTTCCCTGAAGCAACTCGAGAACCAATCGCAAATGCTGCGCATGTTCGGCCCTCGATCTGGAATAGATCAGGACATCGTCGATGAATACAATGACGAAACGGTCTAAGAACGGTTTACACACGCGATTCATCAGATCCATGAAGACCGCGGGTGCGTTGGTCAGACCAAAAGGCATGACAACAAATTCGTAGTGGCCGTATCGGGTTCGAAAAGCGGTTTTGGGTATGTCTTCCTCTTGTATCCGCAACTGATGGTAGCCTGAACGTAGATCAATCTTGGAGAAACACTGAGCACCTTGTAATTGGTCAAACAGATCATCGATTCTTGGTAAGGGGTATCGGTTCTTGATGGTCAGCTTGTTCAATTCCCGGTAATCGATGCACATTCGGAACGACCCGTCCTTCTTTTTGACGAAAAGGACTGGTGCGCCCCATGGAGAAGTGCTCGGGCGAATGAAGCCTTTTTCAAGTAACTCTTGGAGTTGGTTTGAGAGTTCTCGCATCTCAGATGGAGCGAGTCGATACGGAGCTTTGGCTACTGGGTTGGCTCCTGGAATCAGGTCGATTCGAAAGTCGATATCACGACTAGGAGGTAATCCAGGAAGATCATCAGGGAACACCTGAGGAAATTCTCGGACAACAGGAACATCCTTGACTTCAACTTTCTTTTTCTTGTCCGTCTCTGCTACAACAATGTTGGCCAAGAAGGCTCGATATTCCTTGCGGAGATATTTGCGAGCTTGAAGACAGGACATGAGCTTGAGATCTTTCGCAGTAGTTTCACCGTACACACATAGAATATCACCACTAGCTAGCACAAAACGAATCATCTTATCGGAACACACAACTTCAGCACGGTTTTCACGAAGAAAGTCCATGCCTACTATGACATCGAAACTTCCGAGCTGCATTGGAATGAGATTAATCGGAAATATATGATTGTTGAGCTCGAGAGTACAATCACGGAGCACAGAATTGACAGCAATGGTTCTTCCGGTAGCGACTTCTACTTCGAAGGGTGTCGAAAGATAAGAGCGCTTATGTCTAAGAAGCTTCTCAAATTCAATTGACACAAAGCAGTTATCGGCTCCAGTATCAAACAAACATGATGCATAAATACCATTCACAAGGAACGTACCATTGACCACGTTGTTGTCAGCTTGAGCCTGGCGTGCGTTGATGTTGAAAGTTCTGGCGTGAGCTGCTTGCTGTTGAGGCTGTTGTTGTTGTTGCTGGGGTTGTTGAGCTTCTTGTTTCACCACCCTGTTCGGGCACCGGTTTGCGAAGTGGTTAGGGTCACCACATGCAAAGCAGGTCCGAACATTGGTTGTTGGGGCCTGAGCGGCTTGTTGAGCTTGAGGGGCAGGGAGTAGAGCTTGGTTGGCAGTGACTTGGGCTTGAGCTTGACGGGGACCATAGCGGCAACTCGCAGTGAAATGCCCGTAAACGTTGCAGTGGGCACAGAATCGGCAGGCCACACCCACCGGGTGATGATAGGAACATGTAGCACAGAGTGGGTGGGGGCCGGTGTACGCACGCTTCGCTGGCGGCGCATCGATCACTGGCGCTGAACGCTGTGGCTGTTGCTGCTGGGCTGGTACAGACTGTAGTGGAGCAGCAGTGGTTGCGGCAGCGCAACTTTTGTTCTTCTTTCTTCTTCTCGAAGACTTGGAGGCTTGAGTGGTGGTGTTGTCGGTTGATGCGGCGGTGACTTGATGCAGGGGCTTGACTTGCTTATCCCAGAAACCAGCCTTCACCCGCTTGTCATTAATCTCAGCGGCGAGCAGGTAGGTCTCCTCAATCGTTGCGGGCTTTGAAGCTAGGACAAAATCCGCTACACAGTCAGGAAGAGCGCGGATGTATTTTTTGATGGTCATGTCGGGAGTCTTGACCTGGTCTGGACAGATGATGCTTAACTGCTTGAAGCGAGCAGTGAGACCGGCGTTGTCACCCTTGTCTTGTTTAATACCCCAGAATTCATCCTCCAACTTATGACGCTCATGGGAGGGACAGTATTCTTCGATCATGATTTCCTTCAGCTTCTTCCATGACAGAGCATAGGCTGCGTCGTTTCCGCGCTTGTTTCTTTCAGCAGTCCACCAGTCCAAGGCACGGGACTGGAAGACGCCAGTAGCATTGAGAGTCCGGAGATTATCTGGGCATCCACTTTGACGAAAGGTGACTTCTATCGAGTCAAACCAGTGAAACATAGCCGTTGGACCATCCTCGCCGGTGAACTCTTTTGGCCCACATGCCTTAAATTGCTTGAAGCTAAAAGCAGTCTTGCTGGATTCTTTCGGAGCATCAGCTTGTGACATCTCAGATGATTTGCTGGCGTTCTCATAAACCTCACTCACGGCCTTCGCCACGGTCTTAGAGATGATAGCAGCCAGACGTCGATCTCTTTTCTCCTGGCGGGTAAGACGCGAGCGTGATCTAGGTTGTCCAGATGACGACATGGTCTGCAATAGACATCGTCACAGGCTCAACACAACGAATTCGAGTCTCACACGTTCTTAGATCTCTAAAGCTTAGAATCGCGTCGCGTCTCTCGTCACGTAACACATATAATCACATAAGCACATAATCATAGAGGCACATAAGCACAGAAGCAATTAGGGCACATAAGCAATTAAGCAAATAGAGCACTTAATTTCCTAAACACGTACGCAATTTTATCACAGAGGTAGTCAGAAAACAGAAACCTATAACCACAAGTCGAGTGTCGTTCGTTTTGCATATCGGATAGCACCACATTGTATCGTCTAACTTAGTCGTATAGCGTAGCATAGCACACTGGTTTCGTTTAGATCACATCAACAGGGATTTGAATCGAGATAGGATAGCAACAAGGTCACGCAGATTGATAACAAATGGAGTAACCAACAAATCTTAAAACACGTAAACAGGTAAATCATATAAATTCAACAAAACAACACTCAAAATCGGAAAATGGATTGTCTGCGGCTACTAGACTTTGACTAACCATGGCAATTTAACTATTCACAGTTGACTTGTCGTCACTTTCGACTCTAGGGGACATGTTCCTGCCTCGATTCTTGGGCATTATGCATGCGCATTCTAGGTCATACTCGTGAGTTCAGGTCGTTGGAGTCCGTCAATTGCCTTGGCGAGATAAAATAAAGTTATTCCGACTTTATTTTAAGAAAATTTAGAGGAAAGTTTTCATCAAATTATGGGTTTCAGCCCTGATTTGGTATAATTCTCCCCCGTTTGTTGATAGAAAATCGCACAAAATAATTGGCAAAAATTTGTAATTTAGGCAGGAATTTGCGGGTTTCACTCCTAATCCCGTCCAAATTACAAAATTTGGCTCGGAGTTCGGATGCAATGATAGAATAGAAGGAAACAACATAAAATAATCACATAAACTTGGTCTCTTGGTTCCTAACTATAGTCTAGGTCTCTAAGACAGCGATCCGGACTAGATCGTGTCTAACCTAATTCCCTATAGTTATGGCTCTGATACCAACCTGTCACACCCCAACCGATGGCGGAATCATCGGGGCGCGGCACTGAGCGAAACAGATTGTTCAGAAGTTTCCACAACAACTATCATACAATTCAGTTATATAACACGTCCCATACCGTGTCCCAGATAATAACAAGTTATCATAGAAATCAACTAAACAATATGGGAACTGTTCCGACAACTCAAATTCTTAATTATTACAGACCGAAAGTAAATATTGTTTTAAGACTTCTAGACGGCTAACTATAGATCTTACTGACTACAGGTGCCAGTACAAGATCTACAGATAATTATGACCCTGGAGCAGGTATATGGACACTGTCCTAAGGTCACTGGCTCCTAGAAGCTTATTATTGCCTCGCTTTCCTAGCACGCTAGTAGCTTAAACACCTGTCACATACGTTAAAATAAAAGTCAATACATATAATGTAAAGGTGAGTACACAAGTTTGATATAGCATATAAAGTTCGAATAGTTTACGCATAACCAAGCACGTACACAAGGGCAAACGATGCATGTAAATTATCAACATGGGACCATCGATACCAATGACTTCGAGTTGACTGTCCGAGACAGTTCGCAATACATGATTACCACCGTAATCCATGCAAGTAATTGTCCTTAGCAACCCCCGTGTGAACGGGTGCTGAGTCCAAACTATAGTACTATGTTGCTAAAGCAGGTAGATAGCACTCCACGTGTAAACATAATAAACAGCAATCATTTAGACAAGTAATACATGCAAATAGGTTAGCGTTCAAATAGTTTGTGTTGTTTGTGAATTTGATAGATTACGTATGTAACACCCAAAAGTGCTGAGAGCAAAAAGGGATCGAGTATACTCACAGTGGTTGGTTGTGGATTGAAGGGAGCACTGAGAATAGGTTAGCCTGAATAGTTCGATAACACAACGATGAGTAACGCGGAAAAGTAAACAATGTACTTGGATCGAGTAGGCCATTCGATCGGACAGCAGTTCGATCGAGTGGGCTGTTCGATTGGTTTGAAAGTCCGTTCGAACATCCATTCGATCGGCCGGCTGGCTCGATCGGCTGGTTTCTTCAAGTGGATTGTTTCTTCCTTTGATGTGAAGGATGTGTTTGTGTATGATGGTTTGTACTACCTTTCAAGTTGGCCGATCGAACAGCTGTTCGATCGGTTAGCCCAACCGATCGGCTAGCACTTCATTGTTTTTCAAATATGTCACTCGATCGGCTGGCATGCTCGATCGGGTGACATTCCAATGTTTCGAAAAGTCTAAGTGTTTTGAAGTATAGTATCTCATGATTCGAGCAGTAATGATTACAATCGAGTGGCGTAGTCGATCGAACAGTACCTCGTCAATACTACACTTCATGAGTTTGTGGGACTAAGTGCTAGTCGATCGGTTAGCCTAGTCGATCGGCTGGCATAGTCGTTCGGTTGGGCTGTTCGATCGAACAGCCTAGCCGTTCGGCCAGCTTCTCGATTCGGTTAACCTTTCACTTAACACTTGTTTATTCCCGTTAATTGTTGATGTTTTAGAGATATTTTGACTACGAGTTGAACCACAAAACTGAAGTCCCCACTTAGCCTACTGACTCGAGCAGGAATCACCCAAACCCGGTCAGAGACGGTTTGGAACCCTAGTTTAACGTTTAACTTGTAATCGGAAATCTCGTGGTAGAACCCGAATCTTGAACCATGTGTTTGTTTAGATTGATTTGTAAATCGGTTCAAGTCTCGTTTTCACCTTTTTGAGTGTAAAAGAGTTGAAAGATAGATGAAAACCCATCTTCAAATCCTTTTCCACCGTGAAATGTTAAGATCTTTGGTAGATTTTAAGTTATTGTTGTGGAAATCGGTTAGATCTAGCTTATTCATGGTTGAATGAAGTCAAGAACATGAAGTTCTTGATGAACACCAAGAACACCATGATGACATCACTCAAGAACACCTAGATCTTGGTGATTTCATGGATGAAATTCAGATTTTGAAAGATAGAAAGATGGAGAATCGATTAATGAACAAAAACGTACAAGGATTAGAGCGAAATACTTACCGGTTTGAGAGAAATCTGGGATTTAGTGAGAAGAAGAGGCTGGTCGGTCAGAGCTTTTCCAAAAGTGGAAAGCTTGACAAGGACAGTTCTATTTATAGGCTTCCAAAAGAGGAAAGGGTCAGCTGATCGAACAGCATCCCTGATCGAGCAGCTGTCCGATCGAACAGCCTGTTCGATCGGCTAGCCTGTTCGATCAGGTTGCCCTGTTCGATCGGCTTGCCTGTTCGATCAGGTTGCCTGGTTTAGAGTGTTTCGCGACGATTTTCGATATTTCGAGTTCGATGAACGATGATTTGAGAATGATAGAATTCCTAATCAAATTACTTTTAGTAGTAGTCGAGACTATTTAACATACAAGCATCCTTACAACCTATTTTCAAGGTCGGTTTCGATTGAGTTTGATTCACCGTTGAGTCTTGATTGATTTGATTGATTCACCACACACTTTAACATAAAAGTAAACATGCACAAGTAACACATAGGGCACACACACACGTATAAAGAGTACTAAAATTCCCACACTTGAGTTTGATGATTGATTTGATTAGCTTGATTATTGATTGACTAGCTTTATTGCGTTGTTACTTCCTATTATTCACAGTCGGTCGTTGATTCACAGTTCGATTATCGGTCGATTAGTTTGATTATACAACACTTACTCCAAATAATACGAAAATCAAAATGAAACTAAAATGAAATTAATCTTTATTAATCTTTAATTCCAATAACAGTCAACGCTTGACTTTGACTTTGACCTTTGGAAAACACGGGGTGTTACACGATTCTTCTAGATTCTGGTGTCACAAGGTACGGAACCAGGCGAGACATCGTATTGAAGCTCGTCAAATAAGCCTGGCAGTCCAGGTTCGTCATCACCAGTGACACAAAGTCAGCCTCGATCTTCTCAACCTCATGCTGAGGGCAGTAGTTTTCCTTAATGAGAGCAATAAATTCCTCCCATGTCATCTTGTATAAAGCAGACTTACCAGATGCCTGCACCAACGCCCTCCACCATGCCAGGGCCTCGCCCTTAAATGACTGGGACACAAACTTCACCACATCCTTTTCTACGCACCCACTGATGTCCACAATAGTGTCCATCTCATCTAGCCAGGTGATACAATCAACAGCACCTTTCTCCCCCGTAAATTCCCGGGGCTTACAAGATACAAAATACTTGTAGGTGCAACCCTTGGCACCAGATGCATCAGTGTACTCTTGTTCACGTCGAATACTATTTTCAGCTGACGAGTGATTGTCGTCATCCTTCTTGGGTTGAGAGGGTGGTTTGGAGTGTGTCTTTGGTTTGGAGGGTGGTTTTGTTACAGATCTGCTACGAGACTCAGTGTATTGACGATCAAGAGCTGCCTGGACAACATTGTCAATTAGAGCCTTTAGCTGTGCGCCTGTCAGATGCACTGGCGCATTGTCGTAGTCATCTTCATTTGTATGGCTATTCTCTCCATTGGGATCCGCCATTGTAACTTGAATCTGCTACAGAAGATAACAAAATTTTATTCAGGAGATTATTATATAATTGTCCTTTATGACAATTTGTCACCCATGGTAACAGAGACCATATTTGGTTAACTTATTACTTATTAAATCTTAGGATTTGAATACATCCTATTTTAGCTATAACAATAATATGGGCGGCATAAAGCCTAATCACGAGGATGTTTTATAATATTAGCCGAGATTTCAAAGAATCAAAGGCATAGAGATTTGAACCGTAGTCCTTTTATCTCTTTCTAACAGGGAGTCATAGACCACCACTGCCTTTTGTCTTTATAAGACAATTATTACGGCCCATAGGCACTACACCTCTAATGGATGTTTTAATATGGTTGGCCCGTAGGCACTACATCACTTAATGGATGTTTTAATAAGGTTTGGCCCGTAGGCACTACATCACTAATAGATGTTTTAATAAGATTTGGCCCGTAGGCACTACATCGCTAATGGATGTTTTAATATGATTGATCACCTTCATTGGTGATTTAACCCACGATTTATAAATCATTTAGTTGGGTTTTGAAATCCTTAAAGGATTATTGTACAAGAATGACGCGCGTGATTTTAACGAATCACATCTGCCATGATTGTTAACATGCTTGCAGCGGTTAACAAGGAATCTGAATCTTTTAATTAAGTCCTACCATCTTGACCGGATCTTAAAAGACACCAGGCTAGGTTTCACTCGTAAGATTCTTTATTTAGGCAGATCAATTTAAAAGGAATGGTTTTGATTTATTTCATACATATTAAAAACTCATAACATACATTCCATAATCCCAAATACAATCACATATTGCCCTAAACGGGTCTTTCAAATAGTACATACCTCCATAGAGGTTTTTTTTTTTTTTTTTTTAAATAAGTGACAAGTCCACGCAGGGACTGATATAAGATAGGTGTCCATGCAAGGACTAAAAGATAAGTCCACGTAGGGACTGAAATACGATAAATGTCCACGCAGGGACTTATTTCAAAGTAGAAATTACATTAGTACAACTACTAAGGGCTAGTGGTCACGTTTCTTCTTTTTGCCCTTTAATAGGTTCGCTAAGCCCTTGAGAAATCCTCGGTGGCTCTTTTTCTCTTCCTCGAACTCTCTCTCCACACGATCTAGTCGATGGAGTATCTCTTCTTGTTCAGGAGGAGAGAAACGTGGTTGGGGCGCTTGTTGCGGAACTGGAGGTCTGGGAGGTATTGGATACCCATGAGCTGAGTAGTCCGGTGCTCCCATGTTCCCATGAGCTCCGTCAGGATATCGTGCATTATATCTAGCCGACACCACATATGGGTCGCGCTCATAATTGTAGTTGTAATGTGCTTGTGACGGTTCGAACGGGTTGTAAGCCGTTGGACCCGTGTAAGCAGGTATGGGTTGGTCATACCCAAATGGTGGCGAATTTGGTGCAGCTGGTGCGGAGTTCGCCTCCTGTATAGGACTTGAAGGTCCTTCTTCTTGTAGTGGCGGATAGTGGCTACTACTAGAGTGTCGAGGGGTGCTGAAGTGGATACCCCCTCCTCCTCGTGTGGACATACGAGCATTCGTCCTCCTACGCCTTGGCGGATCAGGCATTACTGGTTGCGCCGGTGGCGGAGGTGGTGGCGTAACTGCCTCAAAGCATGAATCCTCAGAGGGATCCTGTGGATGTCGCGGTTGTTGTGATGTCTGGTGAGGTGGTGTGTAGTACCACTCATGTCGGTCGAACAACGCTTGGAAACTATCTGGTCCCTGATAGGGTGTGCCATGGAAGGATGACCCATCAGAGACTTCTATCGGATGCGTGGGCGTACCACGAGCAGGTTCTGTTGGATCAGTATCTTCATCCATATGGTCTTCGGAGAAGTGATCTTGTGGCCCTAATGGAACAAAGCCTGAAGGTTCCTGTATGTAGTCAGCTGGATTAAACTGACCTATGAAGTATGGAGTAGGGTCGTCATAATTTCGGTGCGATACCGAACGTTGTAGAGGTATGAAGGAAGGTTGTGGGTTGTTGGGATCATTCTCTGAGTTTGGCCCGAATGAGTGCCGGTATGATGGCGTCGAGCTGTGCGAGGTGGAATGTCTCGCAGGTTCGTAAAGATCTCTTCGTCGTTGTGGTTCTTCGCTCCTTGTCATTGAAGGAGGTCTTGTACCTGACGGTCCAGCTTCGTGATCGTGATGCGTCACGATATCTCCTCTGCCCCTTCTTCCCCTTCCTCTTCCTTGGAATATTACTGGCGGCATTTTTCCTGCTTCATAAAACTTTAAATACCAATAATAAAAGAAAGAGACAAAATTGGAATAACAATTCGAATTTGTCCTAAGTTCTTGTCTAGACTCAAGTATGTGCAATTGTGTCATTGAGATTAAACATAATAGGATAGTGTTTAATTCACTCAATGTTGGCTCTGATACCAATCTGTCACACCCCGATTTCCACGTGTATCACCGGTGGGCCCGGTGGGGGATTACCGTGACGATGTTGGCAACAATATAGTCAAACCACACAATTATATAAATGCACAGCGGAAGCTTTAAAGATAAATATATACTTCAACCTCTGGTGATAATATCAAATGTATTACAGAAGTCGAATGTATCCACAGCGGATCAAAATAATAATAAAATATTGTTCATTCAGATACGGCATCGAGTTTGCGAGACTATTCGTGATGCCTAGGAAGCTATTACCAGCCCATTTCGTATAGTACCTGCACTTAATCTTTTGGGGAAAATACGTCAGTTTACACTGGTAAATACGTTCAACTGACACATTTGAAAATGTTAATTAAAAATTGATTTGAATGCACAAGGCACAAACTCTTTTATAACTTGGGAAAATCATAATAATCTTGTGAACGTTTTACATGTTCTTTTATGCGTTCAGTAGCCCGGGTCGTGCCGGGTTAAAGATTTATAGACACACCACATTGCGTAAAACCGTAGTATAAAAACCAACGGCTACGTCTTTTAATTTAATGTCGACAATATATACCGGGTGTACGCCTACACCGGGATGTCGATGGTCGTGGCCATTTCGTAAAATGATGCCAAGGATATCCGGGACAACGGTCATTAAACCCCCCAAAGGCTTTTAAGAAACAAAACTGTTTAAATGAGCCGATCATATTATTTAATTAACCACCTAAGCGATGGAAAAATATAATGCTCAATCAAGCGGTATTAACATACCGTAACCCAAGCCCGTATAGGGGAAATAAGTTAAAGTATTTACCTTTGCAAGTATTAATCCTTAATTTGATTAAATCACCGATAGCTTTTACTGGGCTCCTAATCTGGAACGAAGGTTGTAATTAACCTCTTAGAATCCTAACGGGTCTTTATATTGGCCGTAGCCTAGACCGGTTGGTTCCGGAATATAAATATGGTTTAATCGCGCGAAAAGGCGAAAACCGAGAATGGAGTGTGATTATGTCCCAACAAGTTCAGAGACTTGTTTTATATAGGTTTAAGGTTCACACTCTGGATTTTGGGGTCCAAATTATATAGTTTGACCCGTATCGGCTAATTTATGAAAACTAGTTTCATAAGCCGAACCGTGCGCGCAATAGGCGAAACGGTTAACCGTGAGAGTCTTACGCTTATTTCCTAAGTCAATATGCCTTAAAGAGGTTGTGGTATCAGTAGGATACCTTCCGTGATGCCCGTAACGAGTTTAAGTTAATATTATGCCCTGTAGGGGCTTTTCGGTCATTTTAAAGACTTTTAAAGGGCTTTTTGAGTTCTACAGGAAATCTGAGTTTCCCGAACAGTTTATAAAGTCTAAAATACTTTATTTATTATTTAAAATCAGTGGCAACTGGAATCGGGTCAAAAGACCTTGTAGAACTCACGTTTTGGCCGAAAAGGGCATATTCGGTATTTACCGAACCGTAGCCATAACCGCAGGTTATGAGCAAGGTAAAAATTATTTAAAATCTTTAAAATTCCAAAAATATTATTTTATAACAGTGAGTAAAAGTTTTTGTGACGAAATCTTGGTTTAGATGGGCGTTATGCTAATTGCGCCGTTAATTACAAAAGTTTACTTTAATTGCGCTTTTTAGCATAACTCTCATTCTAGACCTCGGATTGACGTGAAACTTTAAGGACATGCTTATAATTTAGTAAGCAAGGTTATGGTCCATTCACGTGTCCGAAATACTCGTTTTATTTTCAAAAGGCCGTTACGGTCAACTTTTAGGCGATTAACGGAAATGCGTAAAAGACTCGGATAACTCTTGAACCGGTCACAGAGGGTTATACCAACATGTAACCTGGTCCTAAGAGAGTCCTAAGGCATATCTATACCTCACTAAAACGGGTCAGAACTGAAGTCAAAGCAAAAGTCAAACTTTTGCGACATTCGGCTCCGAACCGGGTCAATATAGCAAACGGTCGATTCAAACGAGCGCAAACAAGTTTATATGCTTAATATCATGTTTTATGAACATCAAAACAGGTTTCATAACGTATACATTACAGATTATGTACAAAACGGCAAAATGACTTTCTGTTGACTTTTTAAGTGCACGTTTGACTCGACATTTGACATAGTTGGAGTGGTGATCAGAGGGAACCCTTTTAGGGGTTTATTACCCACATAAATACCAACTCAAAACTACTTTTGATCCGACAATTCACTGGACCATTTGTGAATTATCGTTATGACAACCGTTAGTTACGACGGTTGAGTTTATAAGCTAAATCTATGGAAATATAAGGCCAAAATGGATTTGAACGACTTATAGAAGTTGTATCTTGCTTAGAGAGCAGAGAGGAATGCTTGAGAGCTTCTTAGAATGATCAGTTGAGTGTTTTTGAGTTGTGTGAATGTTATGAGCCAAATGTGGCTATTTATAGTGAAGCATAGCACACAAGATCATCACACAACACCTACAACAGGTCATGGATGATGGGCAGGTGTCCCATAGAGCTATGGGTCGAGTAGGGGGCGCCCATGCCTCTATCATTGGTTGTTGGTCGTTCAAAAGCTCCAAAAGGCAAGAAACTACAAACTTTCTGCATCTGGGCGTCTCACGCGGCCCGCATGGGAGTTCCCATGCATTTGTACGCGGGTCGCCTGAGATTCAAATATCAGGCGAGTAAAAGAGGTGGCTCGCGGCCCGCCTCAACTTAATCCGAAACTTCACGCGGGTCGCGAGAGGTTAGATTTCCAGAAATTTTAAATCTTTTGTAGTGATTATCAGAATCTGGTAATTAATAACGAAATCTTTCGTAATGATTTACCTGACCTTTCGGGTTTGAAGGGGTAACTTTGCGGTTTGGCCCTCGGTTAATTACAACTAAGGACCTCGTGTTATTTACCCGCGTTGTTAAATCCCTGGTTAGTTTATTAATTATTCTGAAAGCCTTAACTTTCATTATTGACGCTTTTAACCCTTCTCATACGAACTTGATTATAACTTTCTCGTTTTAAAACGGAACTTCGCGGAATTTATACAGTATATCCTAGTGAGCGTATAATACTGTTACAAAGCCTCGGGAGCGTTAAAGGGTCACTCAGAGGTATAATTAAACATGTTGACACAGTTAACCCCTGTAGCTTGTAATCTCTCACTTTCTTCCGCGTTTCGCTTCCGTACGATCCATGATTTATTCGTTTGAAGGTACAAGCACCATTTAGGGTTACTATACAGTATATTTACCCTTGTTTGACATTTATAACCCTCGAATTTATATACTTTCAAGGTTTGTCAATATTAATCCTTTATTTAATATCAATGCCACGTGTAAACAAATGACACGTGTTAACACATTATTGGACACAAAAATTCGAGGTGTTACATTCATCCTACTAAGTTCCCTTCATCATCATCATCATCAATTTTCTACAATATTTATTATAGTACATGTCAACATATAAAGTATTGGTGAACATACAAGTTTGAGTACTAGCATATGTATAAAAGTTTAAACGAATTCACATGGCATAAAGGTTATCTAGAACTAACGTACGATACTAGCATGCAATTATAAATGTCAACCTAAAGATTCCCGCTAGCGTAATCTTATCGTAGCAACGATAAGACCGTTTTGTTTAACTTAACATGACCTCAAGAATACGGGTGGTGCGTTACTCCTATAGTGCTATATGATCAGTGCATTTTAAGTAGACATTATTGAATATTAACCATTGTAAAAATGCATTGATATTAGTATAAAAGACGTTGTGTTGATTCGTTTTAATGCTTTATATGTTGAAAATGAAATGGTGCTAAATCGAGGCATTATCAACTTACTTAAAACACAAAGTCGGTGGCATACGCCACCGACATGCATGTGTCATTTCCATTTTTCACATAATAATTTGAGTAAAATACATTTTGACCCTTGCTTTTAGTTTTGTTAAATTGCGTTTTGAGTCTCTTTCCTTTCCAAGTTAAACTTCAATTTTTCACCCATACTTTGAGTAAAATACATTTTGGCCATTTGCTTTTAGTTTTGTTAAATTGTGTTTTGAGTCCATTTCCTTTCCAAGTTAAACTTCAATTACATTGCAATACTAGACCATTGAGGTTTAATCTCAAAAGTTTATAATGTTTCAACTTTATCGTTGTACCGTATATCTATACATTTTTAGCTTATTGCTTTCTTTAATTATTTTCGTTCGCTAATTACTTTTTTAAAAAACTAAACGTTTGGATTCAACCATACATTAAGTTGAACTGAATACGTCAAGACATGCGCTTTGATATGGTTTGCGCATGACATAGCGCTTGGATTAATCTGTTTGCAACGTGCCTACGACGCATCGCCCGCAAGTTGTATTATGAATATTAAAATTTATGTGTCGGTATAAATTCGAGTTGGTGTACGTTTCGATGTAAACTTTTTTGGGGAACAGGCCAGGTCAAATATATTTTGTTTTTTGATTGTTTTATGTACGTCCAATTCTACGTTTCGACCCAACCGCAACACGCTAAGGGTATAATTTTTTTCCGTTGATATGAATATCACTTTTGATTACACGTGTTAATTTTCCCTTGATACACATTTTATGCTTTTTTGTACGTTTCCTATGTATGAGTCGGGTCACATATAAATACGATATACTTTACCTTTTTATCCAGCTACAATGCTATTGAGTTAAATTGGATACGTCAAAATGTGCGTTTTCATATGTTTAACGCATTACATAATGCTTCGACTAATCTATTCGATGTTTGCAATGTACTTGCGCCGCAACGCGCGCGGGTTTCCCACCGGCTTTGCCTCCTTGCCCCCGTACTTTCACGATGTTGCAATTTTAGCCCCTTGACTTTGGTATCTTCAAAGTTTCATAAAATAACAAATTTAGTCCCTAAACCTTCTACTTTGGATTTCCAAAACCACAACCTCATATTTCAAACTTTGCCTGCACCAACCCTCTACTTTGGTTTTCCACCACCACCCCCTTAGCTCTTACACAGTTACGCCACCAACCCTCTTCTTTTACATTTCCACCAACACCCCTTAGCTCTTACACATTTCCGCCACCACCCCTATACTTTTACACTTTGTCTTTTTTAGACTTTGCTTTTTTACCCCTTGCACTATTACTTCATTTTTACACCCGCAAACTTTAAAAAAATTGCAATTGTAACCCCTACACTACAACTCCTACTTTTGCAAATGCCAATGCATTGTGTTTTTCGAAATGTCTTTGGCATTGTGTTGTACGCTTTGTGTCTACCTTTGTGATTTACACTTTTTTTAATTGTCTTTTACGCACTGCGTTTTACGAATCGTGTTTTGTCTTACTATATGTTTCCACCCGTCGCGCGCCGCCGCAACGCGCGACGGGCAAAATCCTTGTTTGAGTTAAAATTGAGATGAACAAACAGATGTCAAATTGAACTTTATTTGTTATGAATATCATTAATACTTTTAGTTTGAGATTTATGAGATAAGATCAAATAAAAAGTTTATTTTGCCTAATTAGGAATAGAAGGAATCTTAACCATTCATTTTTCAACTCATTTGTTAAGATCAAAGTGTAGGAAAAAGGATGAGTGCAAGGGTATCTTGGGAAAATCTTATTTATGGACTTTCTCTCTCCACATGCAAGGCACATGCATATTCACCCCTATTTTTTAAACGTTCATAACTTTTTTTACACGACATTATTTTTTCATAAAAATTTCACCGTAAAACCGAGCGTCTTTTTATCTTTAATTTGAATACCATATTGCTATATAAAATATGAAGACTAAAAAAAACCCACTAAAATGTGTTGTATTTCTATGTTGTAGAACATTTTTTTGTGCTAAATTTTCTTGTCTTAAATTTTTTTTCTCAATTTTTTGTGCTGGATTTTTTTGTGCTATATTTTTTTGTGCTACATTTTTTTGTGCTATATTTTTTTGTACTAGATTTTTTGTGTTAGATTTTTTTGTTGTATTTTTAAAAAACAAAAAGGGTGCCACGTGTCATTTTTACTCCTATTTATAAGGACCAAAATACCCTTCATTCATATTTATTTATTGGGAGTGGCACATGTCATCATCACAATCCTTCTTAGACTACTTAGGCAAAATCCACTTTTTAGTGGATCATTCCCATAAGATTTATAACTACTAACATGGATATATTGTTTACATTATGTTGATGGTCAGGTTATAAATTCTCAAAGCAAAATTGAAGTGAAGTAAGGGGATGAGTTGAAATGGCAAGCCAAATATAACATGAGAATTATTGGTGATTGATAATTTGGGCCAACAAAGTTAGATTTAATTGGGCCATTAATTTGGAACTTGGCCTTGTAGATTAACATCATCTCAAAGTAGGTTGGCTGGGACTAAAAAAAAAAAAAAACACAGCAAGCAAAGGGGATCGGACAAGAGGAGGATTTGATTTGACGACAATTTTGAGGAATAGTGGGTACGCACGGAAGGCAGCCACCAAAAGGTAGCTGTACACGGTTTAAGGCATGAGCGTCTAGGTGGCTTTCTTCAAACGTACGTTTCATAGGGTTTAATACTTTTCTCAGGTTATTTATGTTTGGATTTGTTTTTGACATTGACGACGTCTACAAACAATTTGATGTATTGGTTTATTTAAACTATTTGCATGTGTTTGAGTTCTTGCTTTACAACTTGCTCGGTTGATGACAAAACCTTGTAACTTGTTTAGTGACATAGAGTAGGTTGACTCACATTAGTAAATAGGGTAATTAAACTGTAAAAGATCTGATGACAAAGACCTGTTTTTAATTACCACTTAAATTTACCGACTTTTCAGCACCATGTCTATGTGGTGTCCAACTAATGATTAAACTGAGTTTGGTGTGAACCTAGAAACTGAAACTTGAAGAACTTTACCTTTATCTTATGTGACTTTCCCCGGATAATTGATTTCTAGATTTTAACATTAACTTTGTTTTTCTGATTCTTATTAACCGGTAAATCTTGACCACTTGTGTTGATTTTGCGAAACGTTATTATATTTGAATTGTTTGTCGTTTAATCACACATACACAAGTTCAAGATTTGTTCATCACTTGTGGGTTAAAACCCTTTTAAAAACAGAAAGTTTAGAGGATTAAAACCTCCGAATATGTATACAACCTTGTTTTTAGGCACACATAATCATAGTCTTGATTAGTGGCATAAGGACATAGGAGTGTATGAAGAAAACATAAGTTTAAGTATGTTTAACAAAGTTTTTGTACGAAACAGAAAGTTTCTTGCACTTTTAACCTCATTATGGTGATGTTCCATTCTTGGTTTTCCATAGAAAACCTATGGAAACATACCTAGGGTTGTTCCAAGTGCTAAGAAGCAAGAAGAAGTGAAAAAGATGGAAGATAAGTGAGTTTAGACACTTTTGTAACTTGATACGAATCTGACTTTGCTACTGTTTTTGCACCAGATTTGGAGTGTTTAGAGAGTGGATTAATGAGTTTGTAAGGTGAGGGAAGTGTGGAAGTAAGTTGGGTTTTATAGGAGGTGATTAGGGTTGGTTTAGGTGACCATTTAATGCAAGAAACACAAATAACAAACACATATTGGACCAATCTTGGAGCTGGGAAAAACAATCTGGCGGATCGGTGTTGTCGCGGCCCACGATCACATAGGGTCTCCCCGTCGCGCGGCGCGATGATGATTCTGGAAATAAGTTTCAAAGTTGGCAATTTAGGTCCCTTATGTTTGTTTTTGATAGTTTTAATGTGTTTTAAGGGTATTTTATGTAATATAGGCATAGTATAAGTGATTTTTAAGTAGCATAAACATAAAGACAAGTATGGACAAGTACGATTAAGTACGTATGACGTAATTAAGTATTGTATGCATTCAAATGGCGTATGATTCACGTATATCACGTATTTGCAAAATTATCACACATTTTCAAGAATTACGAATAATGTATCATATGTATAATGAATTCAAACGTATGAATAAGTATGAATATGTAAAACATGAATTGTAAGAAATAACAGATTTTATTTATGATCCAAGTCTCGGATTTTACAATGATACGGTGAAAGAGACGATTACAAGAATACAAGATTTCCAAAAATAGAAACACAAACAATGCTTTCAAATTATGGAAAGTACGAAAAAGCAGGGCGTTACAGAGCCCGTGAACAAGGTACAGGATGCGCTGTGTGTTGTTGATGGGGCAGTCAACGGCCGACAGTTGATCTGCGAGTTCACGGATCCTTTGACAATAAGCATTGAGGTTCGGCATAGAAGCAAGCGTTAGGTTGATGAGTTCGTGTTGAAGAGCGGCGACTCGAGAGCCCTTTTTGTTCATGAACAGATTTTAACCCGCTGCCATGCTTCATGGGCAGTGGATTTTTCTTCAGGAACACGAACGAGCAAATCATTTGTCAACGTGCCATAGATCCATTGCAAGACGACCGCGTCTATCTTCTTCCAGGATGCATATTCAGGGGAGGTTTGTTCCGGGGCCGGCGGACCGTCGATGTGTTCAACAACATCGTACCCGGTAGCATGGAACATGAAAAGCTTGACCCATTGTAACACCTTGCAAAATCATGTCCAATATAGTATCGACATGTGTCCTGAATTTTAAACGTGTATCGAATTGATTACGAGGGACTAAAGTTGACAAACGAAGAAAGTATGTGCGTAAAAGGATTCAAAGTGTCAACATTTGATAATTTTGCCTTTCAACGACCCTATACGATGTTTATACCCTTAAACGAATAAATTGTGAAACGTATGAAACCGTTGTGGAAGAAAGTGAAAGTTTACAAGACGCGAGGGTTAAATGTGTCAACATGTTTAAGTAATACCTCTGAGTGACATTTTAAAGAACCCGGAGCCTTGTAACGATTAATTATGCTCTCAAGAATAAGTGATAAAAATTTCACAAGGTTTCGATATCGTATGTGGAAAATACGTTAACTTTCGTAATTAAGAGGTTAAAAGAGTCAACAAGGCAAAACTTGTGTTTTCGATTATCATTTAATGAAACCGGACCTAACGATGTTTGGTTATATCTCATGGATCATAAAAATATAAGTTATATGGGTTAAATGTGCCTAAAATGAAAGACATTACGTTTTAAAAGGTCCAGGAGGTGAAAGTGTCAAGTTTGAAACTTGATTTGCTGGTAAACTAGGTGGTGGCATCGCGCCACGGGTAGTCCTTACTATCAGTTCTAACTAACTCATAATCACAAAATATCACACTTGTTATAAAGAATATATTTAGATTATATACTCCTAATATAAACCAACTTGTTCTTCAAGTTTATTCCCCTATAAATAGTCCATGTATTCTATTTTATATGATGCACCATTAATACTAAATATCTCTTTCTCTCCCGATTATCTCTTCTCATCTTCTTGCTATTAGGCTTGTTCATAACAACACTAATATTTACCAAAATACATGCCTTCAATATCATTTTGATATTGTTGGCTTACACATATGACAATGTAACAAATGAGGTTTAATGCCTAAAGGGTTACACAACTAGCAACGATAATTTAACTAATGTGTTAAAGGAGTTTAGACAGGATAATTTAATCAATCGAAAACAACTATTTAAGGGGAAGAGTTGATGTCATATACCAATTGAATTAGTTTTGACATTTTTTTTGCTGTTTAGGTTTCTCCTAGTCTACCGTTTGTCGCAGGGTTTGCGTCATCGCCACCAAAGACTACGAAATGAACATTTTATGTTTTGAGAAATGGCCGTTTTAAATATTTATTTTGGTATCAGATTAGAAAGGTGGGTGTGCATCTAGAAAGCAAAGTGAATAGATCCATTCCGTACAGTCAATCGGTTGACAACTTGGCATGTATGGATGCATGAGTTTACAATGGTAGGTCTGGAGATTTATGGTTGGCAGCAATTGACATTAATTAGTATGCATCAAAAGTCATGGCCATGACGAGTTAAGTAGTTGAAGTCTCTTACTATATATACATGACCCAAACCGATACATTGAATTCGTGAATTGGGGCAAGAGATCCACAATACATATAACCAGTATTGTATTTATCCGTGTAACCATCCTTTTAAGAAACCAGAGCGGTCATAATTTGCTAGGTCTCAAAAACCAAATAACGTCATGACTAATTTAGATTTTTTATAGCAACTTTTGTTTCGACAAATATTAATTAAAAGTTTAAAACAGACGTATTGTTATGAAGATTATTTTTTTATATAAAAATATTATTTTCTCAGAGAAAAAAAATACAAATTTATATAATCTTATTTTGAAAGGTCGGTGGTGTTTTCTTTTTGACCCTAAACTTTGTTTTTTTTTTTCCTTTTTTGACCTTCAACTTTGTTAGCTCTAATTTCCACTTCTCTTAGTTCTTAAGTTTAAGAAATTTAACTTTCAACCTTTTAACTTTTATAAAATTTATAAAATGTCACTTTAACCCCCTCGAGAGTATATATAACCTGATTCGTAATTTTCTACATTTCGACATAAATTTGGTATACTTTTTTCGTATAAAGTCGAGTTTGTCTACGTTTTGATGAAAATTTGGTGTATGCTTCCGTGCTTTATTTTTTACGTTTCCTACGTATGAATTGGATCGCATATAATACATTTTGACTTGGCCTACGTTTTGACGAAAATTTGGAGTACGCTTTCGTACTTTATTTTGGATGTTTCCTACGTATGAATCGGATCGCATATAATACATTTTGACTTGACGGTGTAAATTCAAATTAGTCGGGTCGCATATAATACATTCTGAATGTATGGTATAAACTTAATTTACTTTACGTTTTGATCGAATCACAATGCTTATATAAGTTACATTGAATTTAATCGGATACATCGAAACGTATGTTTTCCTATGGTTAAAGCATCACAAACCCTTGGACTAATCTGTTCAACATTTGCGATGTACCCGCACCACAACGCGCGCTGGTATTATTACTATTACTAGTTTCAACTGAAACTGAAAGTAGTCCAAGGAACCAGGGTCTAGGAAGGCGTGAAGATTGATTTCATTATTGTGGAAGATGGGCCGTACTTTACTAGGCTAGTAGCCCATTTGTATGGCTTCGTTATTTTGACATTCATTCATTTGTTTGGGCCTAGTAGAGTTCAGACACAGAAAACTGTGATCATGCTTAGTTATGAGCTCCTTCCCCCATAATGGCATTGAGAGTGAGTCCCCCTCCCAATGTATGTTTGTTTGTTTTGGCTTTGGGTGCTACTCTAGAATTCTCGGAAGGATAGGATAGGATAGGATGGCCCTTTCCCCTAACATCTATTTTCATTTTATGTTATTTTTTTCTGGGGCAGCCCCTTCCTTTTTCCCCTAAAAAAATTAAATAAAACTCGTTTGTCCAATAGTAAAATTTTCATTCAAAAAATAACAGTGATTTGTGTCTTCTATAAACGTACGTATATGATTGATTGTTGATATTACCTACCTATACATTTATAAGTTGAAAAAGGAATAGTGCCAGGCGACCTATACATTTATAAGTTGAAAAAGGAATAGTGCCAGGCAGCTCGTCTGACACTTTCCTATTGGACCAACGCCTTTTAATTTAATTTTATATTCAGTTTAAAATTACGCTTTCGTCCTTCGTTTAAAATTACGGTTTTGCCCCATCTAAAAATTAAAATTATAATTTTGCCCCTAGGTAAAATTACGTTTTTACCCCCAGCTCAAAAAAAATTATAATTTTTCCCTTAGCTTAAAATTACGCTTTTGCCTTCAATTCAAAAACTCATTTTTAATTTTGTTCCCAATTTAAAAATATGGTTTCACCCTCCGTTAAAAATTACGTTTTTTCCCCCAGTTCAAAATAAAATGTTGTTTTTCCCTCTCGCTCAAAATTACAATTCTGTCCTCAGCTCAAAATTACGTTTTTGCCTCCAATTCAAAATAAAATTATAATTTTTCCCTTAGCTCAAAATTACGCTTTTGCCCTCAATTCAAAAACTCATTTTTAATTTTGTTCCCAGTTTAAAAATACGGTTTCGCCCTCCGTTAAAAATTATGTTTTTGCCCTCAGTTCAAAATAAAATGTTGTTTTTCCCTCTAGCTCAAAATTACAATCCCTATTGGACTAACTCAATTTTTTTAATTTTATTCCCAGTTTAAAATTACGCTTTCGTCCTTCGTTTAAAATTACGTTTTTGCCCCCAACTCAAAATAAAATTATACTTTTGCCCTAGCTCAAAATACGCTTTTGCCCTCGGTTCAAAAACTCCTTTTTAATTTTGTTCCCAGTTTAAAATTACGGTTTCGCACTCCGTTTAAAATTACGTTTTTCTCCAGTTAAAAATAAAATGTTGTTTTTTTCTCTAGCTCAAAATTACGATTTTGTCCTCAGCTCAAAATTACGTTTTTTTCCACAGTTAAAAATAAAATTAGGTTTTCCCCCTAGCTCAAAATTATGATTTTGCTCTCAGTTTAAAATCATGATTTCGCCTCCTGTTCAAAATATAATTCCGATTTTGCCCTTTGTACAGACATACGTGTTATGAGAGAGAAATATTTGTCTTATTGCCCCGCAACGCGGGCGGGGCAAAAACTAGTATATAACAAAAACAATTTAAGCTTTACTAAAACTGCTTGCTTCTTATGAGTTAAATAGATGATAAAAACTAATATAATAATATTTTATGTTATGTTAAATAGAAAGTAATATAAAATTATTCTAAAATAATATAATAACATTTAAAAAGCAGTTTTAAGGATGACAGGCACCAGTGGGTGACCAATGGGGAGCATATGGCCCAGGCCCTCCTGCGCAGCGGTTAGCATGTGGCCCAAACCAATGGTCAAATCTTTTCCATTTTTTTTTCGAAAGGTAAATCATTTTCATTTGAAATCCCCAAACACCGTCCACTTTTTTTTAACATTTCCGGTTGATGACATATTAATAATAATAATATAAAATAGCATGGGAAGGGAAGGGAAGGGACCTTGATATCTGCATCCAGTTTAATATAAAAAGGCCTGACTGCTGAGGCCACGCACCCACCCTTTTATTATAAAATAAGAATGGGTGGTCTGTGATGTGAAGCTTTTGCTTTTAGGGAGGGTTTGAGTTTTAGTAAGGAAGGAAGGAAGGAAATGAGTGTGGAGGAGGAGGGGATGAGTTTGAGGGAGTGGCTATGGCTAAAGCATGATGATGATAATAATAAAATAGAGCGGTTGAGGATGTATACACAGGTTGTTGAGCTTGTCGATTTCGCCCACTCTCAAGGAAATCCTTTGCCCGATTTACGCCTTTCCAATTTTCTTTTGCTGCCATCAAATCAAATCATTTACTTCCCTTCTTCTTCTTCTTCTTCTTCAACCCGGCACTACTCCTCGTCGTCTTATCATGTAACCCCTGAACTCGAAAAACGTTGGTATGCTCCTTGTCCACACCAGGAGGAGGAGGATGATCTCTTCTCTGCAAATGTTTACAGCCTCGGCATTCTCTTATTTGAGGTCACACTCAGTCACACACTCGAAAACAATCTTTCTGCTTCTAAATTAATTAATGTTTTTGTTTATCATGCATGTTACACAGATACTCTGCTGCCCCTTTGTATCAGTGGAGATGCATTCAGCAGCAATTTCAGATTTGCATAACCGGATCCTTCCCCCAACTTTTATTTCTCATCATCCACATGAAGCTGGCCTATGTCTTTGGTTGCTTCATCCCCACCCTTCTTCTCGCCCAACAACAAGGTAGGTAGCTAGCTACACACACATCTTCTCTATTATGCTTCCTTCCTTCCTTCCTGCTAAAATGATGATGGACATCTAATACTTGTGAAATTGTGGACAACACATTTAGCTAGGTTGATAACATATGATACTTGAGCCTAGGTGCATAACATGTATAGTCCAATAATCTTTATCAGATAAAATTAAGTTTATGATCCGACATACATACTTGTATCAGGGAAATCCTAAAGTCTCAACTATTAAGTGGAACAGAAGACTTGTACCCTCAGAGCACTTATTCTGTCATAGTTGACAAGAGTAAAGATGTTGAGTTCGAGATTTTACTTGATTTTCTAGTTTCACTAAAGGAACAAAAGGAAAAGCATGCGTTGGAGCTACATCAGTATATACAAATGTTAGAAACTGATATGAATCGTTTTCAGCACAACAATGTATCAAATATGTTGCAGACAAGGATGAAGAAATATATCAGCCAGCTTGAAACTGCTTATTTCAGTAAGAGGTCACAACTCCAACTTAGTGAAGCTGTCTCTAATGAACGCAATGACCTCGACTTGTTAAGGAATCGTGAAAGGTGTCCTGTGCAAGAGAAGCATGTTGGTTACAGTGATGATTTTCTCAACGGTATATGCAAGTTCTTAAGATATAGCAAGTTTGAGGTGGCTGGGATGTCAGAAATGGACAATATTCTGAACTCTGCAAATGTGATTTGTTCTTTGAGCTTTGATCGCGATGAGAACTACATTGCTGCTGCTGGTATCTCTAAGAAAATAAAGATTTTTGAGTTTGCCACACTTTTACGTGATTATGTTGATGTTAAGTATCCTGTGGTTGAGTTGCTGAACAAATCAAAGCTTAGCTGTGTTTGTTGGAACAAGTACCTTAAGAACTGTTTGGCATCAGCAGATTATGATGGTGTGATTCAGGTGTGTGTCTTAATACGCTTCTTTTTATGTTTTTCACAACGCAATCTGATTAAATGGACCTCAGGTGTGGGATGCGTGCACTGGTCAAGGACTGTCTCATTATACAGAACACCAAAGGAGGGCTTGGTGTGTCGACTTCTCTCATGTGGACCCTACACAATTTGCTAGTGGAAGCGATGATTGTTCAGTGAAGTTATGGAGCTTAAACAATGTAATCTCTCTCTACGCAATTTCCAGTTCTAGCTTTTAAGTCTTAAATCCCATATGGCGTAAATCAATAAAGTGAAAAATGTACGAATAAGGAATTATATTGTTCAGAAAACCTCAACATGCACAATCAGAAGTGGTGCCAATGTGTGCTGTGTTCAGTTCTCTTCATGCTCTTCACATATGTTGGCTTTTGGATCTGCTGACTACAAGATACGCTGCTATGATCTTAGACATACTAGGATTCCCTGGTGCACGCTGGCCGACCACCAGAAGGCGGTAAGCTATGTAAAATTTTCGGATTCGGATTCCCTCGTGTCTGCATCCACTGACAGCACACTAAAGCTTTGGGACCTTAAAAAAACCAGCTTGGAGGGGACCTCGACTGATGCTTGCTGCATGACCTACAGAGGTCATCGCAATGAAAAGGTAGACACCCATTTCAAGCATTTCACATTTTTATTCATGTTTTTTTTTAAATCAAATGAGTTTGTTGACCATTTTCTTTTAATCTTACTCAGAACTTTGTTGGATTATCTGTTCTGGACGGATATATAGCATGTGGTTCCGAATCCAATGAGGTATTATTGGCAATAATCGCTAAGTAGGTAAGCACTATCGAATAAGTTGGGCCTGTAACAAAGGTTTTTTTTTGTATTCAGGTTTTTGCGTATCACAAAAGTTTCCCGATGCCTATTACCTCCTACAAATTCGGATGTAGCGATTCCATCTCTGGTGATGAGAGCAACGGTCAGTTTGTTTCAAGTGTTTGCTGGAGGGAGAAATCAAATATGATTGTTGCAGCCAATTCGGGTGGAAGTGTAAAGGTGCTTAAATTGGTGTGAAGAGTAGCTTCAGGCCTTGGTATAAGCAATTGTGCAGTGAGTAGCAAAAGACTGGATATCTATATATATATATATATATATATATATATATATATATATATATATATATATATATATATTACGAGGTTCAAGACTCCGTTGTTAACAGTAGAAAGAAGTTGTAAAATGGCAGTTGAAATTCACATATGGGGCTACTGCTAATGTGAAAAATCATTTGAAGTTTTATAGGAGGGAGGGAGGGATTATGGTATGGGTTTGAGAATTCATGAATGGTGGGTTTGTTGTTTGTATTGGCAGGCAGGCAGGGGTCTCAGTCCCAAGGAACTTGTTGAGAAGGAAGGAAGGATCCACTAGCTATATATGTATGGGTGGCTGGCTGAAGAATCCATCCTTCCTGCATAATCTTCTTGGTCTTTGATAAGTCAAGTCTGTGAGATATATTAATTAATTGACAAGGGAAAAGAGGCCGGCCGGCCTTACTTACGCTATTGTCTTCTGATCACAACACTTTTGCATGTCTGTCTAGCTTCTTCTACATCAAGTCTTCATGTTAACCTCTCAAAACTTAAGATTCTTACTAAATCAGCATTAAATACTAATTCAAATATTGTAAACTGCCATTACTTAACAACATATCACAGTCAGGTCTTTTCAGTTTTAACAGGATTAAGCAGGTAGGTGACCCCCCCCCCCCCCCCCGCCCCTTTATTTATTGACATTTGGTAGCTTAGAACATGTTGATTTTAATTATATAGTGGAACCAATGATATAAGCATGTGAGTTATTAATGAGGTTTGACAATTTGAATGCCAATAATGGTTTCTAATTATCGAATATACTTCTTCTTTAAGAGTTTTCAAACTTAAAAATGGATATTGAAGATGAGCAGCTACCTTTAAAAGGAACGAGTCAAGCTGAAATTGGTTGAGTGTAAATGGAAATAATGAATTTGTCTTAAGCATTAGATTACAATTATTGTCAAATTCAACATGGTTATTGAAATGTGAATGTATCCAAGAGTGTTTTGAGTCACTAAGTTGGAAGCTAAACTTAAACTTGTTGAGGAGTGTACATAGAGTTATCAAAACAAAGTAAAAATTAAGATGTCCGTTCCCATGATTTGTGTAAACTTAATAACTCAAAGAGTAAATTGCAGTTTTACCCCCTGAAGATATAGCCCATTGGCACCTTACCCCCTACTATAAAATTTTTGCTGTCTAACCCCCAACGAATACGAAACACTGCAATGTTACCCCCTGGCACCCAACTCTCTTAAGTCAACGTTTGTTTGACTGTTAATAATGTGTGAAAAGTCGTTTTTGCCCCTATCTTATTAAAATTATGTAAAAAATCAAGAATCAACCTCGGCCACATCACTGATAAATCTAAACATCGCTGGTACACCACCTCCTCGAACACCGATCTCGCTCTGAATATCACCTGAACATCACCGATACACTACCTCCGACGATTTAATCTGAATTAGTGGCTGACAATTTTATCTAAGAGAGTGGTAGAGAGAAAGTGTTGTAAAGATAGAGTGGTAGAGAAAGGTTGATTTGAGTTGCATGTTCGCTTTCCACTTGTGTTTTTTTGAAGAATAAACTAGTATTCTATAATATGTTTGATGAATAATAAACAACCTTCTTTCTTTGGGTTGGAGATGATGAATTAATAATTTGTTCTAAAATTATTAGGTGATTTTCAAACAATCGAAATCAAAATCAAAATCAAAAGCTTAATTTTTGTTGTTATAAATCATGATCTCGATCCCTCCATTGACAGTAATTAACCTAATCGGTTATTTTTATAAATGGTCAATTTTTTAATGAGTGTTATGTGCAAAATGGTACACGCACTAATCGGTCTTTTTCCTGATTGATGAGTGTTATGTGTTTTATGTCCAAGGCTTGATGCAAAACTACTATCGAGCCGGTGGTCTCACTGTAAGCAATCTCTCTATTCCTACGGGGTAGAAAGGTAAGGCTGTCTAAATCTTACTCTCTTTAGACCCTACCTTTACTTTTCAATTAGTGAAATTTACTGAGTATAATGATGATGATGATGGTGATGATGATGATTTTTAAAGGAAAAACCGGTTCGGTTAGTTTTTTTCAACCGAATTTTGCACCTCTAGTTAAGCGAAGCACAATTACTAGCAAGCCAACAAAAGTCACCTTTTGGGCCTTGGGCTTTCGCTTCATCAAAAGCCTCCTTCATCCATAATTTTAATTTAGCGTCTGCAATCCTAACACGATAAAAATCACAAATCTAATTAGGTTTTAAGTTATCCAAATATAGCTCGTGTATCAAACAAAGCAAATGGGCTAACATGTCTTGATTAATATTGCGTTCAAGTGTTTTAACTCTAGAGTTGCACAAAGCAAAGCCCTTTTTTATATTTGATAGTGATTAATACAGAGCTTCTGCTTCTTCTTCTTCTTCTTCCTGGGCTGTGTGTAAGCAAATCAAATCAAGGATCGAAGAAATCGCTGGAGAATGAGATGCAGTGGTACGTCGTAGCATCGCTCCTCACTCTTCTCACCAGTTCTCAGGTACCTTTCGCAACCCTAATTTCTATTCCTTATCATAACCTCCTACTAAATCTTTGCTTCGTAATTCACATTTGGTTAGGTTTATGGTTATGTGTCTGGATCTAGATGTTGATACACTCTCGATCCATCCGTTCCTTTTTGTCACTTCCTTATTAATACCATAAGTTAATCATGTGACATCATTGAGTTTAGTCGATCTGTGTATTTGTATTTTCATATACAGATAATCAGTCCAAAAAGTAGACTACAAAACGCATAATCACCCGAATGCCCTCTGAATGTTGGTCAAGAAATTGAAAAAGAGAATTGCAGCATTAGTTAAAAAAACACAAACTTATCCTTGCCATCTTCCCTCTTAACACCAAATTAGTTAACTCCAAAAGGCTCAATGCAGCAGTTTAACATATAACCAAAGATAGGCAGGCAGGCAGGCCATCAACTACCCTTAGTAAATTCACATCCCATCCGATACTACTTTAATATAAGAATAATCAGATGCCCATATATGAAACTGGTTTGAACACTTTACAGACACCAAAACTAAATATAGCGGCAATTTTGGCATGTCTTTGATCATTGAGTTGAGTTGATAGACACAACCAATGGACCTGAGGTGATCTTCTTCCATTGGCAAGAATATTAAAAGGGACACATATAACCATTACATACTTCAAAAGTCAGTTTCATTTGAAACAAACAGGCGAATGGAACAGGTCAATCTCAAACTAATTTGACAGGTTCTAATCATCTGCTTCAAAATATTATGCATCAAGTTTGCAAAAGCCAGTTCTAAGTTCTAACACTCCCTTGCTATTGGAATCATTCAAAACAACCAGTCATATAACAGTTCCAAATCAAGTCAAAATTCCTAATTCAATAAGCAAGAAACCTATGTTGTCAAAAGCGCAAAAAGCGCGCGCCTAGGCGCCCGGGCGCAGCGAGGCGCACCAATAGCGCCTGGTGGCAGCCTAGGCGTTAAAATGGGTTTTTTTGAAAAAAACGGCCTGAGGCGCAAAAAAGGCGCACAAAAACGGCCTGAGGCGCAGCAGAAAAAAAAAACGAAACTGAACTGAGTACGAATAAAAACTGCCTCACGCGGGCCCGGGCTTTTCGGAGCTGTATTCGTGTCCGCATGAGTTCAACCAAATTCCAGCTCAGAAACTCATTTTCAAAGCATAACATATTTTTTATATTTTTTTTTCTCTATGTGCGCTTTTCTTAAAAAAGCCCACGCTTTTTTTGCGCCTTGCGCCTAGGCTCCAGGCGAGGCCGATGCGCCTCGCCTGCGCCTTGCGTCTTTGACAACATAGCAAGAAACACAACTGATGCACCAAACCTAGAATCTAAGTTTCCAAATTAAGACTAATGCATGATTCAATTTGTAAATAAAGAAAGAAAGGAAACAGATCAATTACCAAATAGACGTAACATTCAGAGACTTGAAAGAGAATGAGTTCAGCTGGTTCAGTGTCGCCGGAATCATCTAAAATTGGGGGATTGTTGGTACTACTGTTCGATTGATTCTGGTTTTTGTCCATGATCTACGCTAGAATACAGCGGATTAATGGGGGGATCTACTTTTTGTCATTATGAATAGTGAACTGTTAGGTTTCAGGTTTAGTGCTGCTGCACTGTACTTCTTTTGGATATTATTATTCACCTTTCTATGTAATACCATACCATAATGAGTTGAGTTGTTAATTTATAATCAATCATTGTTGAGGCCTTAGCTATTAGGGGTTTTTGGACACTTGAAGAGCTGCAAGTTTTTTGTATGTACCACTTTGTGATGTTTGGTGTTCAATGTTAATTTGATCAGTTGCAACTTCATGGCAGGGAATTTTGACAACATTGTCACAGAGCGATGGGGGATACAAGTATGACTACGCAACTATTCCTTTTCTTGCTGAGATCTTTAAGGTATTTATATCCACTTACAAGTATTTCTTTTTTCGGGGTTTGTTTGTGGACTGGATGCTTCATGTCATACTATTGAGTATTGGCTTCTTCTACTACAGTCGTCTCAACCTCTTCTTATCTATTAACTGCTTATCAATTGCAGCTTGTGGTATCTAGCATCTTTCTCTGGAGAGAGTGTAAGAAATCCCCTCCTCCAAGAATGACAACAGAATGGAAGACTGTTCGCTTGTACCCTATCCCCTCTATTATATACCTCATCCATAATAATGTTCAGTTTGCCACCCTCACATATGTTGATACATCCACATATCAAATCATGGGAAATTTAAAGATTGTCACTACAGGAATATTATTTAGGTAAATTCCCTGCTATTTTCTCATTACCAATCATAACTTTGTAAATGTACCCACTAATAATTTCAATTGCTTTTAATTGTATTTGTTCTCAAGTCGAATTTCTTTTTTTATGCTTTAGGTTGTTCTTGAAGAGGAAGCTATCCAATTTACAGTGGATGGCAATAGTTTTATTGGCTGTTGGAACAACCACAAGTCAGGTGCTATTACCAGTATCCACGTTTGTTTTTGCATCTTTTGTACCAATCCCATGTCTTCCCCTTGATGAATTTTCTATCGTGCATACGCTTTTAGCTCATATAATTTGTTGAAAATTCATAACATAGGACTTGATACTTGTAAAATTTTATTCTATTGATGGGTCAGCTGTATAGACAGTTTCAGACTTGTTGATGTATTTCTTGATCTATCTGTCACATATATTTCGACCAACTAGTTCACTGATGCGACTGCCCGATGCCTGTAAAATCTACTAGTGAGATGGTACCTTATTTGTTATTGCTGATACAGGTTAAAGGATGTGGAGAAGCATCTTGTGACTCCCTGTTCTCATCACCAATTCAGGGGTACATGTTGGGCGTCTTGTCTGCTTGTCTTTCGGCCCTGGCTGGGGTTTATACAGAATTTTTAATGAAGAAGAATAATGACACCTTATATTGGCAGAATGTTCAGCTGTATACGTAGGTTATTTTATTCTTTATCAGTTTTTTTTTTTTGTTTTTATAGTAAAAAAGGTCATTATGATGTTATAGGGTTGGCTGCTACATGTTTATTGCAGGTTTGGGGCAATTTTTAACATGGGGCGGCTTTTTCTGGATGACTTTAGAGGAGGTTTTGAGAACGGGCCTTGGTGGGACCGCCTTTTCAATGGCTACACCATCACAACATGGCTGGTGGTATTAAATCTAGGTTCCACTGGTCTTCTGGTGTCATGGTTAATGAAGTATGCTGACAATATCGTGAAGGTTCTACTCTTTTTTTCCGACCTATATAAATTTCTTATGTTTGTCATCATCACTATTGTAGTATAACTTGATACGGTTTGAATCTAATAGGATTTTGCATTATTTTCACAGTATACGAGTCCATGCTGGCCATTTGGTTGACCAAAGTACTTGTTATGTAATTAGTTACAGCTTAACTTGCATTTTCACCAATTTAATAATAGTGGGTAGCTTCTAGAATCAGCTATGGCAAGTTTCTGCATAATGCTTTAATGCTTGCATATATTATTAAGATGATAGTGTGTGATCAATTTGACTCTGTGATGTATCACCTGCTTTGATAACTGCCAAACCTAATTTGATAGCTGTTATATGTTTTTTTTTTTTTTTTTTGACCTTTTTAAGTGCGTTTTCTAAATACCATTATATGGTTGTTGCAGGTGTACTCGACATCAATGGCTATGCTGCTGACAATGGTTTTATCAGTGTTCCTCTTTACTTTCAAACCAACATTACAAGTAGGTTATTTTTTTCTCATCAGAGTTAGTGGCATTTCACTTTATCTAGAGAGTAAGAAAGGGTAACAAAAGTGACTAGAGGTGGTTGGTTAGTTATAACTATGTTTTCCAACATAGTTATTGTCATTTCACTTTAACAAGGGTTCAACTATTAATATATAAATGTATGTGACTTACATTAACGAAGAGACTTGTGGTTTTTGCAGCTCCTTTTGGGTATTATTATCTGCATCATGTCGCTACAGATGTACTTCGCACCTCCAAGCACACTTGTAGATTTGCCTGTGTCTGTGCCGGCATCTCAAAGCGTCCCTGTTAAAGCAGCAGACACTTGACTGGCAATGGGTCAAACAAACAAACAGATTTTGTTTTTGTTTCAACAGCAAAGAAGTATGTATCTGCCGGTAGGTATTGTATGTAGGACGAGACTGTTAAAAAGTTACTAGGGCTTATTGAATTGATGACATTCCCATCTTGAAGATGGTCTTGCATGGTTCAAACAACATCATATAATTGTTGCATTCATTTTGCAGTACGTACCTACGTACGTTATAATTAAAGAAACTAAGGTTGAGATGTTTTTCTATTTTGTAATACATACTTGACTTCAGAAGAAGACACCACAATAGCAACCGAGGGGCCTGCACGTCCAACACGAGGCCCAACTCCCATGAATAGTCCCCTCACTCTGTCTCTGTTCCAAACCAACCGGCATTAATCAACATTGCTCATCTTTTCCAATTTCAGTTAACACTTTTACTTTAAGATAGAAACGAATGACGGTAGTTACCTTCATATATCAACTTGTGGTCATCTTTCTGTAACAACCATATTCACATCATAACCAGACAGGCAGGCAGTAGCTGTAACCAAACCAACTGAAAGACAAGCTGAAGACATCAGTACCTCTATTTGACGACGGTAAAAGCACCTGCAACAAAGCCAGCACTGAAGTTTGCGCCAACAATAGTCACAGGATCGGTGCTTCTGTCACCATGGCTTTATAGCCTGGCATCTTGGGGTGGGATAAGACTCTGGGACTATTAGGTCCTAGGTTCGATTCTCACAAGGGGGGTTCTCCCATATATATTGGGTTTCCTCCTGAATTGGTGTATAGGCTTTATGCCTGGTGGAGATGGATATGATCGGGCGGTTCCGCTGGCGGCACGATGATACTCCAGTGGTCCGTTAGTGATCCAAATTTGCCGTTCAAAAAAAAAGAAGTAGTCTCCTCACCTGACACAAGAAACAGAAATTAAAGATGATAATACGTTTGACTTTGAGGTTGTAAAATACAAGATAAGATATAGATGAACTGACTGACTGGCTCAAGGGTAGCCCAACAAATTGCAGAGAAAGCTGTGCCCCAAGGCCAGTCCATAAGGATGGATAGGCTGCATATGAATAAATATTACTATGACTTGCTGATATAGGAATCATTTGATGAACAAGTGTTTGTTGTAGTAGTAAGTTAGGATTTCCAGGGGTGCTTCTTCTGCTTGTACGGAGATGATAGGTCCTCCAGACTCCAGGAGGCCTTAAATGCCTGTATTGAAGAGTTTGAGCATTGCAGTGATGCAGATGAAATAGCAGTAGTAGTATTATTTATATATATGAAGTGGGTGGGTAGGTAGGTACCTGCATACGGGACCTTGTGAGTTCAAGCGAGTGAACCTGCAGCTAGAGGGGCATAAGGAAGGAAGGAGGATTGGTGGGGCAGTTTGTGTCATAACAAGGCAAGTAGACGGCGACCTGCCTGCAGGTAACAAGTGATTATTATAATTAGGCTAGTGGTAGATAGATAGATACTACGTACAGTGGGGACGGACAATGCATGCTAAACTTGCAGTTGTGCCTCTGGGAAATCCTTGGTGGTGTATAACTAACTTTGTACAAGACATCTATATTGATTGATCACCACCAACTGTGACTGATGGGAAACATCTCGACATCTGATCCATTGGCGAAGCTTGGGAGGTCGAGTTTTCCCAATTCCGGGGGGGGGGGGGGGGGGGGGGATGTATATACCTAAAAATTTCTATACGAAGGTACTGTTCATAACACTACGCGTCGAAAAGTTCGGGGGGGGGGGGGGGGGGGGCCTCCCACCCCAAGGAAGCTGCGCCCATGATCTGATCAAATATATCCATATATATGAGAATGCAATGCAATGTAAGATTATTGGTGGAATAATAATTGGTACCCTGTTGATTTGAAAGGAGGTTAGATTATGATATGGAACACCAGCAGCCTGGGCTTGCAGCCTTGTCTGGAAAATTAAATTAAATTGAAAAGGAATCTAAAAGTAATTAAGTAATTTATTTTTTGAAGGTAATATTTCATTAACCGAAAAAACGACGACCCAAGCCGGGCCAACACAAACTACAACATTACATATTTACAAAGGAGCACCAATCCTTCCAATCTAAACCCCTATGCTTCCATCTATTTGAGTACCAAAGAAAACTTAAAACCTTAATTTCACTTATAATGTCTTCGATTCTCGCCTCCGAACTTGAGAATTTGAGGTTATTCCTTGCTCGCCAAATGCTCCAACAAGCCACCATAATAATACCTTTAACAGCCTCCTTTTTCTTTTCCGAAGTCCCGATGACACTATGAATCGAGAGAAGATCTTGAAGGTAAAACGCATAAATATTAGGAATATTACACCACGAACTTACTCCATTCCATACATTCGACGCGACGAAGCAAGCTAGGAACAAGTGGTCGACCGTCTCTTCTTCCGAGTTACACAGAGGACACACCGAGTCGGAAATTCCAACATTTCTTTTCTTCAGAGCATCGGCCGTGGGAATTTTGTTTAACTCCATCCTCCATGCGTGTATATTCACTTTGGCCGGAATCCACTTACTCCATTCAAAAATAAAGCCATTTACCTCTCTGTTTTCGTTTTTAAGAAGCTTCTTAACCGATTTCACTGAGAAATTTCCTGTTGGATCAGCAGACCACTTCCACCGAGCCACACCAGCCTAAGTTTGAACGTTTTCCAGCAGCCCAGACAACTGTTCCAGCCTTGAACTGAGACCCGCAGCCGCAATATCCGAGTTCCAGCACCAAGCGAAGTCAGCATCATTATTTTGTCTATTCAGCCTTTCTGCCACAGTAACCTTTTTATTAAGTATGGTTATGTGCCTTGCACATGAGAGTATTTTTGTCATTTCATATTCTTAAGGGGTATTGTGTAACGAACTTTTAATGAGGGACTATTTTGTACAAAACCAAAAAATAAAAGGATTTTTATAAACTCTCTCTTCTCTTTCTCTCTCTGATCGTTGCACATTTTGCAAAAGATTGGAGATTTATCAAACTTATACAAGTGGTTGTTTAAGTGGCTGCCACAAACTCCTACACGACGGAGAGAGTAAAAGCCACATCGCTAATATGTTGATGAAATCTTTGGTCCATGTATCTTCTGCATCTTAATTAATTAGTGTCTCGTTGTATGTACAGAACACTGATTGATTAGTGCTGTTAAAGTAAATGATTATGTTTGTGGATACAGAAATGTGCTGCAGTGAATCATCGGTTAAGTGTCGTTTTTCCTGGATGTAAATTTCCCAACTTGTTCAGCAACCAACGGTTGGGTGGCAAGATCGAACTCATAGTTACCTAATTCGTGGGAGGTGGGTTAAGGGCGTGGGTTTTGAGAGAACTTTTCGCCGTTCCGGCACCGTTAATTGGCCCGGTACTAACTCGTTGTTTGACGATAGATTCTTCTTCTTGGTTACATATTTTATTTTATTTTTTTTTTAATTTTTTTTATGGGTGGTGTGGGTTTTGAATGGTGGTGAATAAATTTGGTACAAAATAGTCCCTGAATAATTTTTTTTACATAATAGCCCCTTGAAAGGCGCAATGGCAAAAATGCCCTTATGTGATAGGCACATGACTATACTTAACCAAAAAGTCTAACTGGGTTTAGCCTAAAGGACATAACATGCATGATTTTGAGACGTTAAGAACAAAACTCATCAAATTTAAAGGTAAATGACACCGCTTGCAATTAGGGGTGAGCAAAAGGAAAAACCCGACCCGACCCGACCCGAGAACCGATCAAACATAAAATACAGAACCGATTCACTACCCTAAATATAGGGTCGGTTCCGGTCCATAGGTAAAAGTCGGGTTTCACCATGAAAAGAACCGAGAACCGACCCGACCCGACCCTATTTTATATGAAAAATTGGAACTGATCTAAATACCTAGGTACTTGGGTTCGGGTCGGGTTGGGTATATTTTCGGTTCGGTTCTCGGTTATATTCGGTCCGGACCTAAACTTGCTCACCCCTACTTGCAATTTAGTACAAACATAAAGGACAAAACTTTTAATTTACTCTTATTATTATATATATCAATTTACATCGATGGTTTGCGCCAGTCGCTTTTTAAAATTGAGGTTTTGGCCACTTCAGTTTCCTTTCTTTAATTTCTTTCCCCTGCAACAGGTATACCCAGATTAGAGAGTCGGGAGAGAAACTGAGTAACCGGAAACATGGTGGTGACGGTGAAGCTAATGGTGACGGTGAAGCTTATGGTGACGTTTTCACTGACCAGAGTAATCCCCATCCCTCCTACCCCCAAAACTGCCACTGCTTGATACACCCAGATCTGAACGACTTCAAGGTTCCACCGGCGATTATCGTATTGCGAAATCCTCAGAGCTTGGGCGCTGCTCCTTATGCGGTTTTCTTTGTTCTGGTCAGTGACGGGTCTCTATGTCTTAATTTCGGTATCATAGTCTATGGTTTTGTTCTTTATTATATGATTTGTGCTATTGCTTCTTTTTTTAGGTTTTCTTAATGCACACCAACTGTTTGAGAATTTGTCTTGACATATTTTCTTTTGGGGTTTTATTCTAAGCTTTAGAAGATTGTTCTGTGTATATTAGGAGTTGTTATTCTTTATGTGTGTTTCTTTTTGTAGTAGAAAATCTGATATATTGAATCACTGTATCCCTAGAAATAGGGATTATAATCTAATTAATCAATGTATTATTTATTGGAATTCACCGAAACAAGT
This sequence comes from Helianthus annuus, assembly GCF_002127325.2. Lineage (NCBI taxonomy): Eukaryota > Viridiplantae > Streptophyta > Magnoliopsida > Asterales > Asteraceae > Helianthus > Helianthus annuus. Next base: position 173,063,123 of record NC_035445.2, read on the forward strand.
GTTTAAAGGGTTTTTGTAACGCCCCAAAACTCGAATTATTAAAATTGTTAGTAAGACCCTATGTCTAATAAAATAGAATGTAATAACTAGGTTATTGTACCTAGTCAAATGTTTAGCAAAACAAGCAAAGGTATAAACTTGAGGGACCAAAGATGGACAAGGGGAAAGTTATGTTTTAAATTAATAAAAACACACACAAACACACACATCTCGTGTGTGTTCTGGAACGATCAGAAGGGCTCCATAGGAGCCAAGCCCTAATTCTTCAAAAGCTTCAAATCAAGGGATGATTCAAGGCTCAAATTCGCAAATAAACATGGATTAATGATCACCATCACAAGGGGATCATAAGGTATGTCTTAGAAGTTAGATTGGCGATCTTTCACGAAGTGGGTTTTGATGTAAATCGCGAATTTATATGAAATTGAGAATGGGTGTGTGTTAGAATCATCATATTGGACATGGGTTATGCATGATTTAGGTTAATTTGATGTTTTAGGGTGAAACCCATTTGTTATGATGAAGATGATGACATGGGTGAATCATTCATGTCCAATTTTGCTTAATATTGATGTATTTTGATTTGCATGATGGGTTCTTGTTTGAGGAATTAAAAGAAATGTAATACTAGTATGTTTGATGTTTATGCATGAATGATTCGTGATGATTAGGAAGTGGAATTTGATGAATTGTGTATGAGATTAGGAGATTGTGCATGAACTAGTTGTACTTTATGTTTAGAAGGTAGTACATACACCAAAGGCATGATGATATTATGAAGAACTTAAGTTTAGATCACTAGCAAGTGATTAATAATGTAGTTGTGAAGTGGGTTTTAGATAATGTGATGTAAATTGATGATTTACTTATGATAATGATGTTTAGAATCAAACATGTGTGTGAATGTTTAAAGAAATCGGATAAGAAATGATAGATTAGCATGTTATAAGGTTGAGGGATAAATTCCACATAAGATCCGTGTAATGAAAAGGTTGTGATGAATGATGAATAAGCTAACTATCTTGAGAATGATATATGATAGTTGATGCTTGGTAAGCGACATGGAAGCTTGGGAAAGAAGCGAGTCAAATGGAACTTATGTGCACGGGAAGCGTACTCGGATGCAAGGTAAGTAAAGCTTACACCCTTTTCGTAGAATATCTATTCATAGTATAGATTAAGAGCATGATAACCTAATATATCAAGAATGATGTTTCGACAAGTTTGACACGGGTCGGAACATATGACTATGTCAAGAAACTAAGTTTGAGGGTTAAAAAGGGTAAAAAGGGTATTACGGTAACTTTGACTATGAGTTAATGAAGAAATAAGTTACAAGGGAGGAATAATGAATAATTACAACCCCATAAGGATGAAATTGTCTTTTAAGACCAATTCGGACAATGGTGAAGATATCACCATTTGGCAATGGCGACTAATGATTGTTTTGTTAAGTACTTTGTATTCCCAGGATGAATGGCGAAAGGATTTGCATTGCTATTGATTAGCAATTAAGTGGATAAGCATTATAACGGGTCATAGCTTTGACCCGATCCAGGTAAATGTGATTAGAGTCATGGTTAAGCCGTAGGAATTGTTTAAAAATGGATGGAGTCCTTTGTTGCAAAGGATAGTCCTTTGTTGCAAAGGATGAAGCAAAGTTGACCAAAACGCCCTCGATGGGTATATCGGGCAACAATCTTTGAAATTATTTAGAAATACGTTGTTTGATTAAGTGAAATGTTTTAGACGAGTGTGAGATTGAGAAGTATGGTTTTTGTTAGTCATAGACCTTAAAATGCGCAAATACCCTTAACGGGTCAAAATGAGCTTTTGAGCGAAAATAGGTTAAGAGGATGCAAGGCATCCGAGGATTTAATCTTTATGATAGGTAATAATGAATTCATAAGGTTTCCGGAAAATTGGGTCAAATAAGCAAGTTATGTTGGTAAATGCATAAACGGGTCAAAACTTGTAAAAAGGTAATGAGCCGAGAGCTTAAATGAATATTTTCCTTAAACCGTATATTGGATTTATAGTTCATAGGATAGAATGCGAATTTACAAGCATGTAGGAAGAAACGGGAGGTTAAACGGGTAAACGGTTTAAAAGTTATGCAAGTTTTAGTGCGTACGAACGGCAAAAACAACACAGCAAGAAAATTGGTTTTCTGGAGGCCGTCGCCGACGCCCTAGGGGCCGTCGCCGACGCCCCCTGGAAAACCAGTTTTGGCCGACGGCCTATTTTACTGCCTACGGGTGTTTTGGGCTACGGGATAATGCATGGGCCGTCGCCGACGCCCCTAGGGCCGTCGCCGACGGCCTCCCCATGTTTCAAAAGCTGAAATTTGTTATCTAAGTTGATTTGAGTATAGTAGGCTTCGGTTTGTTATCCGTAGACCACGACGGGCTCCCGAAACATGATTTTGATCGTTTCCTTGACGTTATGGGCTATAGATGCCAAGTGTAAGTACCTTGTAATTAATGTACGAATATATAAGAGGTATGTAAGATATTGAACGTGCATGTGGTATTGTATGTGCGTAAGTAGATGTGTATTTATGTACATGTGAAGATACGTATGAGTGTATGTAGGTATGTAGATGTGTAGGTATGCATGTAAGAATATGTGTATGTCTGTAAGAATGTACGAATAATACCTTGTTAATAACACGCTTGGTGAATGAAGTGTATCGCAGGAATAGTGAAGGAGTTTCACCGTAGATTGTATGATCAAATGGAAAGTCGGAACGTAAAGAGTTATTGGAACGAATAGTAAACATGAAGAAATCTTGTATGTTATGATGTGTACTAATGTTATGACTTATGTGGTGAACGCAGGTAGAGCGAAACATGAGGATCATCAAGGGATAGGGATCAAGGACCGAGTCGTATGAAGGATTGTACGTGGTTGTCTGAAAACGAAGTTTGTAATACACATGTTATGATTTATTCTTTAATTGAGTTAGTTTACGTATTCGTTATAAAAGAGTTGTTTTAAAAATGAACTTTCAAGTAAGACCTAAGGGTTATAATGAAAGAAATTTTAAGGTACGATTTTTCCGCTGCGACTTTTTGTCAAATACGAATTAGGGTCTTACAAGTTGGTATCAGAGCCCTGGTTTGCGGGAAATCAAGTATGAGGAGGTAAATACTTGAACTCAAACCTGTGTGGTCTTGTGATAAGGACCCGTACAATCCAAGACTCGATCAAGATCTAAGGGTAGAAGCCAAGGTAAGAATATGCTTAAGTATGCATTTGAGGATAACTAACAGTATGTTATGTGTAAGGTCAGCATGATTGCTGGGAAGGGATGATCTGTAAATGCGGTCTAGCGCCGACACCAAGGTATGTAACATGACATATTGACCGAGGTACGTAGATTTAGCTTATGGGTGCATGAAATGGCATATAATTAAGCAAATGAAAGAAAAATTTAAATGAAATATAATAATGGTATGGTAAGGAAGTTTTAGAAATATACACGTGCCGAAACTTAATTCTGCGGACATAAGGTGGCGATTACACGAAGACACGAAACTAGTATGTGGATTGTGTACCCGGCCAGTACACATGAAACATATGACGTTCGTGAGACCGTGATAGTTGTCACAGGTATGTCCGTTAGAATTAGGTAGCTGGTGGGCGTGTGGGTGAAATGAGTAATAAGACTCTCGGGAGATTGAGAGTACTATGTAAGAATGAAAAGTGTGAATGATAAGAATGAAGAATGTTGAATCTGTAAGACGGTACAGATCAACAATGTATGAATGCAATGCTTGAATCCGCTAGACGGACTCAAAGAATGAAAGATGTGAATGCAATTCTTGAATCCGTAAGACGGATTCAAGAAATGAAATGTATGAATGCAAAAATTTGGATCCGCAAGACGGATTCAAGGAATGAAGGATATGAATGCAATATTCGAATCCGCGAGACGGATTCAAACATAAAAGCAACCAAGTGTACGAATGATAAGTATGAATCCGCGAGACGGATTTAAGGACGAAAGAATGACCATAAATGATATGCGAACTTAAAATTGAGTTAAGAAAAGAAAATTTTGATTAAGCCACATATTAGATACGCTGTCAATTGACTCGTGTGAGTCGGAATGAATGACGGGATACAACCCGAACGATAACTTAAGTATGGCCGGGAAGGGGAAGTTTTGCAAAAAGGTTAATGAAATAATTTTGAGAATAAAAGAATTAGGAGCATTTAAAACCCCGAATAAAACAAGTATGGAGAAAAAGTGATAATGACAGGTACCGATGGAAAGTGCTAATTTTGATGTTGGGCTTGTTGGCCATGTTCATTTGAACAAGGCATTGTTGAAAGGATGCACATAGGCGGGTGCTCAACAAATCAATGGAAGCAATCAATGTAAGTATTACATAAACCCATGAAGAAACGGGCCGACTCGGGCCACAAACCGTTGGCATACGCGATGAAGTCAAGGTTAGTAAGATGTTTAGCTTGTGATTATGAGTAAGTATTGATATAAATAAATGATAATAGTATGCCTATGATGATATGTTGACCTCTCGTATAAACATTAAGATAATTAGAAGTAACATTAGTAATGGGATGCTAAGGATGACTCAAGGCGAATAAAATGAAAGATTGTACATGATGTATGAGTAGAAGGAAATAAATCGATTTATTTCGATATATGAAGGTAATATGCTTAAATAGGAAGCTAGAAACAAGCCGTAAACTTAAAATCAATGCGAGTAAGGATTGTATACTTTTGGATTAAGTTCAATGAATGAAATGCTAGGGATGATATGTGCTAGAAACTAGTAATATGAAATGAAGGACACTAATAAGAGCTCTGGAATAGAGTCTAGCATAAGTATTGTGAATGAACAACTTGAAAGGGGTAGGAGTAGAATTGGTTTGATTCGAATAAGGAAGGTTTCGGGGACGAAACCTCATTTAAGGGGGGTAGACTTGTAACGCCCCAAAACTCGAATTATTAAAATTGTTAGTAAGACCCTATGTCTAATAAAATAGAATGTAATAACTAGGTTATTGTACCTAGTCAAATGTTTAGCAAAACAAGCAAAGGTATAAACTTGAGGGACCAAAGATGGACAAGGGGAAAGTTATGTTTTAAATTAATAAAAACACACACATCTCGTGTGTGTTCTGGAACGATCAGAAGGGCTCCATAGGAGCCAAGCCCTAATTCTTCAAAAGCTTCAAATCAAGGGATGATTCAAGGCTCAAATTCGCAAATAAACATGGATTAATGATCACCATCACAAGGGGATCATAAGGTATGTCTTAGAAGTTAGATTGGCGATCTTTCACAAAGTGGGTTTTGATGTAAATCACGAATTTATATGAAATTGAGAATGGGTGTGTGTTAGAATCATCATATTGGACATGGGTTATGCATGATTTAGGTTAATTTGATGTTTTAGGGTGAAACCCATTTGTTATGATGAAGATGATGACATGGGTGAATCATTCATGTCCAATTTTGCTTAATATTGATGTATTTTGATTTGCATGATGGGTTCTTGTTTGAGGAATTAAAAGAAATGTAATACTAGTATGTTTGATGTTTATGCATGAATGATTCGTGATGATTAGGAAGTGGAATTTGATGAATTGTGTATGAGATTAGGAGATTGTGCATGAACTAGTTGTACTTTATGTTTAGAAGGTAGTACATACACCAAAGGCATGATGATATTATGAAGAACTTAAGTTTAGATCACTAGCAAGTGATTAATAATGTAGTTGTGAAGTGGGTTTTAGATAATGTGATGTAAATTGATGATTTACTTATGATAATGATGTTTAGAATCAAACATGTGTGTGAATGTTTAAAGAAATCGGATAAGAAATGATAGATTAGCATGTTATAAGGTTGAGGGATAAATTCCACATAAGATCCGTGTAATGAAAAGGTTGTGATGAATGATGAATAAGCTAACTATCTTGAGAATGATATATGATAGTTGATGCTTGGTAAGCGACATGGAAGCTTGGGAAAGAAGCGAGTCAAATGGAACTTATGTGCACGGGAAGCGTACTCGGATGCAAGGTAAGTAAAGCTTACACCCTTTTCGTAGAATATCTATTCATAGTATAGATTAAGAGCATGATAACCTAATATATCAAGAATGATGTTTCGACAAGTTTGACACGGGTCGGAACATATGACTATGTCAAGAAACTAAGTTTGAGGGTTAAAAAGGGTAAAAAGGGTATTACGGTAACTTTGACTATGAGTTAATGAAGAAATAAGTTACAAGGGAGGAATAATGAATAATTACAACCCCATAAGGATGAAATTGTCTTTTAAGACCAATTCGGACAATGGTGAAGATATCACCATTTGGCAATGGCGACTAATGATTGTTTTGTTAAGTACTTTGTATTCCCAGGATGAATCGCGAAAGGATTTGCATTGCTATTGATTAGCAATTAAGTGGATAAGCATTATAACGGGTCATAGCTTTGACCCGATCCAGGTAAATGTGATTAGAGTCATGGTTAAGCCGTAGGAATTGTTTAAAAATGGATGGAGTCCTTTGTTGCAAAGGATAGTCCTTTGTTGCAAAGGATGAAGCAAAGTTGACCAAAACGCCCTCGATGGGTATATCGGGCAACAATCTTTGAAATTATTTAGAAATACGTTGTTTGATTAAGTGAAATGTTTTAGACGAGTGTGAGATTGAGAAGTATGGTTTTTGTTAGTCATAGACCTTAAAATGCGCAAATACCCTTAACGGGTCAAAATGAGCTTTTGAGCGAAAATAGGTTAAGAGGATGCAAGGCATCCGAGGATTTAATCTTTATGATAGGTAATAATGAATTCATAAGGTTTCTGGAAAATTGGGTCAAATAAGCAAGTTATGTTGGTAAATGCATAAACGGGTCAAAACTTGTAAAAAGGTAATGAGCCGAGAGCTTAAATGAATATTTTCCTTAAACCGTATATTGGATTTATAGTTCATAGGATAGAATGCGAATTTACAAGCATGTAGGAAGAAACGGGAGGTTAAACGGGTAAACGGTTTAAAAGTTATGCAAGTTTTAGTGCGTACGAACGGCAAAAACAACACAGCAAGAAAATTGGTTTTCTGGAGGCCGTCGCCGACGCCCTAGGGGCCGTCGCCGACGCCCCCTGGAAAACCAGTTTTGGCCGACGGCCTATTTTACTGCCTACGGGTGTTTTGGGCTACGGGATAATGCATGGGCCGTCGCCGACGCCCCTAGGGCCGTCGCCGACGGCCTCCCCATGTTTCAAAAGCTGAAATTTGTTATCTAAGTTGATTTGAGTATAGTAGGCTTCGGTTTGTTATCCGTAGACCACGACGGGCTCCCGAAACATGATTTTGATCGTTTCCTTGACGTTATGGGCTATAGATGCCAAGTGTAAGTACCTTGTAATTAATGTACGAATATATAAGAGGTATGTAAGATATTGAACGTGCATGTGGTATTGTATGTGCGTAAGTAGATGTGTATTTATGTACATGTGAAGATACGTATGAGTGTATGTAGGTATGTAGATGTGTAGGTATGCATGTAAGAATATGTGTATGTCTGTAAGAATGTACGAATAATACCTTGTTAATAACACGCTTGGTGAATGAAGTGTATCGTAGGAATAGTGAAGGAGTTTCACCGTAGATTGTATGATCAAATGGAAAGTCGGAACGTAAAGAGTTATTGGAACGAATAGTAAACATGAAGAAATCTTGTATGTTATGATGTGTACTAATGTTATGACTTATGTGGTGAACGCAGGTAGAGCGAAACATGAGGATCATCAAGGGATAGGGATCAAGGACCGAGTCGTATGAAGGATTGTACGTGGTTGTCTGAAAACGAAGTTTGTAATACACATGTTATGATTTATTCTTTAATTGAGTTAGTTTACGTATTCGTTATAAAAGAGTTGTTTTAAAAATGAACTTTCAAGTAAGACCTAAGGGTTATAATGAAAGAAATTTTAAGGTACGATTTTTCCGCTGCGACTTTTTGTCAAATACGAATTAGGGTCTTACAGTTTTGATTGTGCTCATGTGTTTTTAAGTGAACTGAAAGTGTTTACACTTTTACATGCCTATTTGTGTTATGAAATACCGTTTGTTTATGGTGTACTATGCATTGTTTTGGTATACGAAGATGTTGAGCTTTGTTTTTTTATGTAATCTAATTCTATGTTCACTGTTGGTTAGAACATAACAATAGCAAGACAATGGCGTGTTTGTTTCGGACCAGTAATATGTCGAGAGACGAAAATACTACATAATGCATACGTGAAATATTGTTTTTTATGTTATACGATGCATTACGTTGCTATTTGAAGATGTTTAACTTTGTTTTTTTTATATTATTTGATTTCATGTTCACTGCTGGATAGGATATAAGAATAGCAATGTAGGGACACATTCATTTTGGAACCAATAATATGTCGCAACTTTTGCAAAGGAGAATTCGTCGAACAACATTTTTAAGCGCCCTTCCTCAAGGATGTAGGGTATGGATTCAAGTGCTTCCTCGGGCATCAGTTGCAGGGTATGTGAAAATTGGCATAGAGTTCCAACAGAAAGGTACTAGATTTCATTCTTTGATCTTGTATATTATCTCTATTATTTATGCCATTTGTTTAATTGTTTTGGTGTAGCTTTATTAATTTGTTTTTAATGAATGATAGGTGACACATCTGGTACAACTGTTACATTCAATGTATCTGACAGGTGAGCTATAACTGCTGCATATGTTGAAGCTTCAAAATACATATTAGACACACAACCTGGTGTGGAATGGGCGCTTAAATACTGAGGTATGACTCAAAGTCAACATAAACTTACTTACTTGTAGGTGTCTGTTACTTAGGTTGGTCAACTTTGTTGTTGGTTCTCAATGTATATTGGCGATACACATGTTGAAGATTTCATTGTCCAAATTCCAATACCACATGTTAAGCAAGCGAAGATGGCCAAGTTGAGTAGCATTTAAGTTTGTGAGTTTTATTATTGTAGCATAACAAAATAGGATGATATTTTCGTAGTACTCTAACTAGTGTATGAAAATGTAACATAAGCTGAAACTTTCTTGCAGCAACTTTTTTAGAGCTTGTATTTTAATATATTTGGTGATAATAATAGTGGTTTTGCTTGAACTCAACAATGGCAATTCCAATTTCTAAGAGTGCCCATCATTTATTTAACATTTACAACAATGTCTTTACTAATAGAAGCATTCTTTTAATCCTTATTATTTCCATATTTGAAATTATATTTAATGTCACCTGGTTCGTAAATCTGGTTTAACCAGTATCGCTCAAAGGCCCGTCGCGAAGCGCGGGTAATGTCACTAGTTATTATTAGTACATAACCAAAACATAAATTCAAACCTCAAAAAACATTTTTAAAAGAAAAATATATAATAGTTTTACTTTTATATTAATTTCATTCAAATAATAGACTATAATTCAATATGAAATTAAAATTAAATGCAATTAAAAAATCAAAAATAAAACATTACATAAATAAAAACAGAAAAAACTACATAAACTAAAGCTATTCTATAATCGACACAAAGTGTTGAATTAAATTGTATCAAAACTTATGATGAATTCCTACTCTCTTACGTAAATCAGCATTTGCAACTGTTCACCAAACTATGTTGTTGGTCCATAGTAGGTGTTTTGGTCAAAAATCAGGCCAGGATAATGCAACCAAATCTTTTATTGTGAGGTGTGATGCTTGAATCAATGAACAAATGTATGAATAACTTGCAAATGAAATGAACAAGTGACACCGGAGAATATGATGGCCTAACAATTTCTCAGTTCATCGAAAAGATTGAAGATCAAGATCTTGAACAACAAAAGATTGCAAGGATGAATAATCCGAGTAGTCAACAAGATGTGAAAATGTATTACAATGGCAGTGTTCAAGAAGTTGAAATGAGTCCGAAAATCCAAATTGCTTTTAGTGCTGGGAACTCATATGGAAATAATGATCAAAGTTCAAACAGCAGCAGTGGAGTTTCTTCATATCCGAATGTTAATCCAAAGGGTTCAACTTCAAGCTTTCATTCTCAAAGTTCAAAAAGTGGAAATGGTTGTGTGATACAGTGCAACATTGCATTGAATCTCCCGAATGGACAAAGTTTTTCTGAAGAAGTTGCAAAAGATCACATGACGTTACTTGCTACTGTGCTGGAATCTTATGAAGGATTGGTTGCTGGGAGGATTGGAAATCCTATGCCGACGAAAGAGGATTACGATCAGATAGATGCTGAAGAAATGGAGCCCATGTATATCAAATGGTGCTTAGCTAGTGTCCTGAGAAGAGTTGAAAAATTCAAAATGATTACAGGAAGAAATGATTTTTTGGATGCACATGTTTCTACTTTGGGTTTTGATAAATCTAAAGTTACTTGTTTTCGATGCAGGGAGAAAGGTCATTTCAAGAGAGAATGCAAAAATCAGGAAGCTAGTGGAGCAAAGAATTTGTTCGGAAAAGATGATTACTATCGGAAAGCTATATATCAACAAGTAGCTCATCAACCGCATCAACAAAAGGAACCACAAACTGCTCATGCAAGAATGATCGAAGATGCAAATAAGAAAGCTTATTATGGTATCATTGATCAAGATGATGAAAATGTGGCAGAAGGCTTCAGCTGCGATAAATATATTCCATCTGATTCAAAAGTTGTAACTATGATTGCAGAGATAGTTCAAAAGCCTGATTTGTTTACAGAATGGATGAAAATATTTGATAGAAATGATTCGAGCCAAGAAGAAGAGTCTGCTTCATCCGATGAAAGTTCCGATGAAAGTTCAGAAAAAACAACGGTTTTTGATCAAACACCATCTGATTCTGGTTCTTCAGATGATAGTTCTGAAAAGACAATAGATTTTGATCAAACACCAACTGATGACAGTAGTGATGATGAAGAAGAAATGCATATTAATGTTGCAAAAACTCAACTATCTCCTGAAAGTTTTTAATTTTATTTTGCAGATCGCTTGGAGAAGTTGAAGAATAAACGAGCAGCAAAAGAGTTGAAAAAGGTAAAAGTTGAAGATGTTGCTGAGACAAAGAAAATGAAAAATATGAAGAAGTTAAAGTCGCTGAATAGATGGTTGAAGTTGAAAAAGTGATTGAAGTTGAGAAGGTCATCGAAGTTGAAAAGATTGTGGAAGTCATCAAGCCTTGCTTAAAGTGTTTAGGATCTTGCAAGCAATGTGCAGAAAAAGATGAGAAGCTGAGTGAGCAAGACAAAGAAAAAGATGAGAAGCTGAGTGAGCAAGACAAGTTGAAAGAAAAGTTACTGTTTGATCTTAATTACGTGAAAGAATCATATGATGTGTTGAACAGAACAGTAACTGGTCTACAAAAGACGAATTCTGAAAGAGAAGATGCACTGACAATGTTGAATGTTGTGTTGATGTCGAAGCAGAAAGCCATTAATTTCTACATTGAAGAAAGTGCAAAGTGGAAACAAGAGTTGGAGACAGAAAAGATAGAGAATGAGAGAATGAGACGATTATTACAGAGTTATTCTAGTCCTGATTATATTATTGATCGAATTTATCCAACTGTTGCAGGTCTTGAAGCATTTCAAGATGAAAAGCCAAAGAAGAAGGATACTGGTAAGAAACAGAGTGTTAGTTATAACAAGTGTCCGCCTCCAATTTGGGAAGGGTATTCTCCTAGAAAACCGAACGAGGAGCAAGTCAATAAGGCTGTCAATATAAAGTTAAAATCCGAAACAACTGATGAGTTACCAGAAAATATTGACGTCACGTTCACATCGTCTGACACTGATCATAAGTCTGAGTTAATAAAAAAGGTGGTCGATCAGGTGTTGGATACAGATGAGGAGTCGGAGTTAAAATCTGAGTCAGAAAGTCCGGGATCATCATCAGTTGACAGTCCAAAGTCGTCGGTTAAACGGGTTTACAATAAAGAATTTCTTTTATCATAATGTAATTTGAATGATGAACTATTCAAATTTGCTTACACTTTGAATGATTCGGACAAATTATATTCTGATGAGGAATTTCCAAGAAGAAATGTTCAAGTAGAAAAGATCAAAAAGGTTTTCAAACCAACAGAAATCAATATTTCTAAAATAAAAGATTTAAATCTTAAAGAAAAACCTAAAAAGTACACTTCAAGAGTTCAACAAAGATTAAACAAGAAAAAAGGTTACAGTTCTGGTTCTGGTTTTCAAAAGAAACCAAACCATAACGGTAATTTTAAAAAGAAAGGTTTAGGTTTTATTCCACCTGAAAATTATAAACATGAAAAAACTTCTAAAACAAATACAAAATTTGTTGCAGGAACAAGCTCAGAGGAAGAAGCAAAAAGCCCATTCTGGAAGCAATCGAATAAAGATTTCCTTGCAAAGAAGCAAGAGGGTATGAAGAGTGGAGCTAATCAGAAGAAAGAAACAAGAACCTGTTATCGGTGTCAAGAAGTTGGTCAAATAGCATGGAATTGTTCTAAAGCTACCAACATCAAAGAGGAAGTTGTTTCTAAACTTAAAGAAAAAGATGTTTAGAAAAATGAACCACCAACTGAGAAATTCAAAAGTTTTGAAAATTTAACATATGAAGTTGGTGAGTGTTCAAAGACACACTTTTATCAAAAGAGAGCTAAGCATGACAACCAAATGTGGGTTGTTAAGAAGTTTCATGAGGATGTTAAGAAATTTGAAGTGAAATCTGGCAATGAATCTGATTCCACAAAGTCAGAGGAGCCACGAGTTGATGTTAAACAAGAAAACTCAGTGCCTCCAGTGGATGATGTTAATTTTCCACCATTGAAGGCTGAGAATTTTAAATCAAAAGTTGGTAAGGTTGAAATATCAAATCAATTCTATTCTGAGAAGAAATAATTTGATGTTGAGAAAGCTTTTAATGGAAATGTTAAAAAGATCTTTGGGAAAATGGTCGAGGGAAAGGCTAAAGGGGTAAAGGACTTTTATGAAACAAAGAAAGCAACTTTTTACCCAAGTGAAATTGAAGAGGAAACATCCAAATTCAGTCAGGCTTGGATGACAGTTTTTCACAAGTAAAATCCTGACTTGCCGGAGCTCCCAAGTTGGTAATCGCGGAGCATGAATCTGCATCATTCTTATCAAGGATGTTTTTGAGAAAAACTGAACATTGTTAAAATTTTACAGGTTGTGGACTTGCCGAAACTCCCTGGTAGGTAAGTGTGGGGTAGGAATCGGCATCCTTCTTGAGAAATTCACAACTGTGAAATGTCAACCTACAAGTGGTTGATGATTGAACCTACAAGCGGTAAATCTCAGGGACATTAAATTGTACTTGATTTTCCTACAAGTGGTGTTTTTTTGATATTATCATATCTTTCTCTTACAAGTGGTAGAAAGAGGTTTTGTTCTTACAAGAAGTTAATCAAGGTCATTAACTTGAACTTGATTTAACTATCATTCAGATGATTGGAACACAATATGATGATCCCCAACCTACAAGTGGTTTAAAAATCAACAAAACTTATTTCCGGAAAAACTATTTTGATTAAAACAAACTTAAGTGTTTTGAAAATCATAATTGGAAATAGTTTGTTGTGAGTGGGAGTTCTGATTGTTTATGCCAAGTGGACGGAGATTTGAAGCTTGATACATCAGCTTGTCATTTTCTTGTATAGTTTGTTTTCAAGTGTCTTTAAATGTTTTTGAATTTTAGGGGGAGTAAGAAATTTTCAGAAAATCCAAAAACATTAGAAAATTTGAAAAAGACAAAAACATTGAAAAATTTAAAATGAGTTTTTGTTGTAAAAAGAGGAAATGATAGTACATCAGTGGACTATCACAACACGCTAAATATTTGGAAAGTCAAAAAGTGATAAATGATCTCACTGATGATGTGTCAGTAGATTTTTACTCATTTAGTAGATTGTTTTCGAGATATAAACCTAAATACGAATGCTTACTTATCCAGTGGGGAACATCTCTCGGATATATGGGTAACCCCTGAAATCTTGTTTGAAAGATTTTCTGTTTCTGACATACTAGGTCTTTGTGCGTGGTGATATCTGGGGTATTATACCAGGACTTCTGATTTTGCGGGAGCAATAGTCTAGTCCTTGTATAATACTTTGCAAAAGCTTTAATCTTTAAAGCTAGCCCTCTGCTAAAAAATTGAGAAAATATCGAAAGATATGTATCAATGGCAGTTGAAGAAAAGATCCCTAAATGGGACACACCTAAAGTCGAGCCGTCATCTCTTTGCTGAACGGAAGTTCTGACCTGAGCTCTCACGGTTTCGCCTTTATCCATTTACAGATATCACTAGTGTAGATTCACCTGTAAGACTGAATATAGAAATCTGGATACGGGAGTATATTCTGAGGAGGGACACGCGAATAAGTTTAAGTGCTTAAAATCTCGTAAATCAAAACAGTTGAACTTTGTGTGAAAATTTAAGTGGATCAGTATACTGACAATCTACGTGAATCATTTAGAGCTTAAAATGTCTAAAGCTTAACGGTGTTGGTGTTTTGTCTCACAAACTGATATGATCCTCTTACACAAACTCACAAAACAAATTGTCTGTAAATATTTCTTTACTACATTTCTTTATATTCAAAAACCCAAAAAGATTTTTAGTATGTTTTATCATAATCTTTTGAAAAATCCAAAAAGATTTTCGACAACTGATGTTGAATAGTTGATTTTCAACATTCCAAGTGCTAAACATGATGATCATTTTGTGAGAGGGAGTGTGTGTTCTTAAACGATAATATTTTGAATGTTTGTTTTCAAAAGGTTCATCAGAAATTTTCTTTGTTCAAATTATTCTGGTTAATATTTGAGGGGGAGTCGGGATATAAAAAGTTGTCAAATTTTAAATTTGTGAAACTTATTGTGAGGTAGAGGATGTGCAGGATAGTCTGGATTCTGAATCTGAGTATAGAGCCAGGTCATGATCCTGATCCTATGAAAGTCTCTAGCATATCGAAAGGGGGAGGCTGAAGATACCTGTATAGAATGTGAACCAAGTTATGATCCTAGAGCTGATGAACTTAAGGAATCAAGAGATCTGATCAAGAGAATTAGAGAGAAGCTAGAGCCAAGTTCAGATCCTGGTAAAAGAAAGACAGAAGATGAAATTGTTCGAGGGGAGTCTGTTGATGCTGAAGAGGAGAGTAAATAAAAGATAGAAGTTTTACACTGTCAAGATACTTCAGAGAGAGCAGTCAGACTGATAAAGACTGAAGGCGTTGAAGACTCGACACTTAAGACTCGTCAACATCCGAGGGGGAGTCTGTTGGTGCATACATCTGTCGACTTCGTCTTGTATCGAGTCTTGCATTGCTCAGGGCATGAAGATCAAGAAATCAAGACTAATAGTTAATTCCGCTTGAAAGGGTTATCAAGTAATTCCTTGCGGAATTACATTGTAATTCCGTTTGAGTGTGTATTTCCGTTTGTAAGTAATTCCGCATGAACATGTTTAGAGCGGAATTAGTGGGTCTATAAATAGGAGTCTGTTCGTTTCATTTTAAACGGACTTAGAAAAGTGTTTTCCGACGGCGAAGCTCTGTCGAAGTGTCTCCGTGCTGTAAATCGTTATCTAATCAATAAACAAGACAGTTATAAGTTAATATCTTGCTGAATCACACACAATATGTCTGTTTCCGCCTTTCATATTGTGTAGAACACCTCTGATCGACTCATTTCAGACCGGTAATAATGATTAAGAAATATTCAGAAAATCCAAAAACATTAGAAAATTTGAAAAAGACAAAAACATTGAAAAATTTAAAATGAGTTTTTGTTGTAAAAAGAGGAAATGATAGTACATCAGTGGACTATCACAACACGCTAAAGATTTGGAAAGTCAAAAAGTGATAAATGATCTCACTGATGATTCAGTAGATTTTTACTCATTTAGTAGATTGTTTTCGAGATATAAACCTAAATACAAATGCTTACTTATCCCGTGGGGAACATCTCTCGGATATATCGGTAACCCCCGAAATCTTGTTTGAAAGATTTTCTGTTTCTGACATACTAGGTCTTTATGCGTGGTGATATCTGGGGTATTATACCAGGACTTCTGATTTTGCGGGAGCAATAGGCTAGTCCTTGTATAATACTTTGCAAAAGCTTTAATCTTTAAAGCTAGCCCTCTGCTAAAACATTGAGAAAATATCGAAAGATATGTATCAATGGCAATTGAAGAAAAGATCCCTAAATGGGACACACCTAAAGTCGAGCTGTCATCTCTTTGCTGAACGGAAGTTCTGACCTGAGCTCTCACGGTTTCGTATTTACCCATTTACATATATCACTAGTGTATATTCACCTGTAAGACTGAATATAGAAATCTGGATACGGGGGTATATTCTGAGGAGGGACACGCGAATAAGTTTAAGTGCTTAAATCTCGTATCTCGAAATAGCTGAACTTTGTGTGAAAATTTAAGTGGATCAGTATACTGACAATCTACGTGAATCATTTAGAGCTTAAAATGTCTAAAGCTTAACGGTGTTGGTGTTTTGTCTCACAAACTGATATGATCCTCTTACACAAACTCACAAAACAGATTGTCTGTAAATATTTCTTTACTACATTTCTTTATATTCAAAAACCCAAAAAGATTTTTAGTATGTTTTATCATAATCTTTTGAAAAATCCAAAAAGATTTTCGCCAACTGATGTTGAATAGCTGATTTTCAACATTCCAAGTGCTAAACATGATGATCATTTTGTGAGAGGGAGTGTGTGTTCTTAAACGATAATATTTTGAATGTTTGTTTTCAAGTGGTTCATAAGAAATTTTCTTTGTTCAAATTATTCTGGTTAATATTTGAGGGGGAGTCGGGATATAAAAAGTTGTCAAATTTTAAATTTGTGAAACTTATTGTGAGGTAGAGGATGTGCAGGATAGTCTGGATTCTGAATCTGAGTATAGAGCCAGGTCATGATCCTGATCCTGTGAAAGTCTCTAGCATATCGAAAGGGGGAAGCTGAAGATACCTGTGTAGAATGTGAACCAGGTTACGATCCTAGAGCTGATGAACTTAAGGAATCAAGAGATCTGATCAAGAGAATTAGAGAGAAGCTAGAGCCAATTTTAGATCCTGGTAAAAGAAAGACAGAAGATGAAATTGTTCGAGGGGAGTCTGTTGATGCTGAAGAGGAGAGTAAAGAAAAGATAGAAGTTTTACACTGTCAAGATACTTCAGAGAGAGCAGTCAGACTGATAAAGACTGAAGGCGTTGAAGACTCGACACTTAAGACTCGTCAACATCCGAGGGGGAGTCTGTTGGTGCATACGTCTGTCGACTTCGTCTTGTATCGAGTCTTGCATTGCTCAGGGCATGAAGATCAAGAAATCAAGACTAATAGTTAATTCCGCTTGAAAGGGTTATCAAGTAATTCCTTGCGGAATTACATTGTAATTCCGTTTGAGTGTGTATTTCCGTTTGTAAGTAATTCCGCATGAACATGTTTGGAGCGGAATTAGTGGGTCTATAAATAGGAGTCTGTTCGTTTCCTTTTAAACGGACTTAGAAAAGTGTTTTCCGACGGCGAAGCTCTGTCGAAGTGTCTCCGTGCTGTAAATCGTTATCTAATCAATAAACAAGACAGTTATAAGTTAATATCTTGCTGAATCACACACAATATGTCTGTTTCCGCCTTTCATATTGTGTAGAACACCTCTGATCGACTCATTTCAGACCGGTAATAATGATTAAGAAATATTCAGAAAATCCAAAAACATTAGAAAATTTGAAAAAGACAAAAACATTGAAAAATTTAAAATGATTTTTTGTTGTAAAAAGAGGAAATGATAGTACATCAGTGGACTATCACAACACGCTAAAGATTTGGAAAGTCAAAAAGTGATAAATGATCTCACTGATGATTCAGTAGATTTTTACTCATTTAGTAGATTGTTTTCGAGATATAAACCTAAATACAAATGCTTACTTATCCCGTGGGGAACATCTCCCGGATATATCGGTAACCCCCGAAATCTTGTTTGAAAGATTTTCTGTTTCTGACATACTAGGTCTTTATGCGTGGTGATATCTGGGGTATTATACCAGGACTTCTGATTTTGCGGGAGCAATAGGCTAGTCCTTGTATAATACTTTGCAAAAGCTTTAATCTTTAAAGCTAGCCCTCTGCTAAAACATTGAGAAAATATCGAAAGATATGTATCAATGGCAATTGAAGAAAAGATCCCTAAATGGGACACACCTAAAGTCGAGCTGTCATCTCTTTGCTGAACGGAAGTTCTGACCTGAGCTCTCACGGTTTCGTATTTACCCATTTACATATATCACTAGTGTATATTCACCTGTAAGACTGAATATAGAAATCTGGATACGGGGGTATATTCTGAGGAGGGACACGCGAATAAGTTTAAGTGCTTAAATCTCGTATCTCGAAATAGCTGAACTTTGTGTGAAAATTTAAGTGGATCAGTATACTGACAATCTACGTGAATCATTTAGAGCTTAAAATGTCTAAAGCTTAACGGTGTTGGTGTTTTGTCTCACAAACTGATATGATCCTCTTACACAAACTCACAAAACAGATTGTCTGTAAATATTTCTTTACTACATTTCTTTATATTCAAAAACCCAAAAAGATTTTTAGTATGTTTTATCATAATCTTTTGAAAAATCCAAAAAGATTTTCGCCAACTGATGTTGAATAGCTGATTTTCAACATTCCAAGTGCTAAACATGATGATCATTTTGTGAGAGGGAGTGTGTGTTCTTAAACGATAATATTTTGAATGTTTGTTTTCAAGTGGTTCATAAGAAATTTTCTTTGTTCAAATTATTCTGGTTAATATTTGAGGGGGAGTCGGGATATAAAAAGTTGTCAAATTTTAAATTTGTGAAACTTATTGTGAGGTAGAGGATGTGCAGGATAGTCTGGATTCTGAATCTGAGTATAGAGCCAGGTCATGATCCTGATCCTGTGAAAGTCTCTAGCATATCGAAAGGGGGAAGCTGAAGATACCTGTGTAGAATGTGAACCAGGTTACGATCCTAGAGCTGATGAACTTAAGGAATCAAGAGATCTGATCAAGAGAATTAGAGAGAAGCTAGAGCCAATTTTAGATCCTGGTAAAAGAAAGACAGAAGATGAAATTGTTCGAGGGGAGTCTGTTGATGCTGAAGAGGAGAGTAAAGAAAAGATAGAAGTTTTACACTGTCAAGATACTTCAGAGAGAGCAGTCAGACTGATAAAGACTGAAGGCATTGAAGACTCGACACTTAAGACTCGTCAACATCCGAGGGGGAGTCTGTTGGTGCTTACGTCTGTCGACTTCGTCTTGTATCGAGTCTTGCATTGCTCAGGGCACGAAGATCAAGAAATCAAGACTAATAGTTAATTCCGCTTGAAGCTGTTAATTCCGCTTAAAAGGGTTATCAAGTAATTCCGTGCGTAATTACATTGTAATTCCGTTTGAGTGTGTATTTCCGTTTGTAAGTAATTCCGCATGAACAGGTTTGGAGCGGAATTAGTGGGTCTATAAATAGGAGTTTGTCTGTTTCATTTTAAACGGAATTAGAAAAGTGTTTTCCGACGGCGAAGCTTTGTCGAAGTGTCTCCGTGCTGTAAATCGTTATCTGATCAATAAACAAGACAGTTATAAGTGAATATCTTGCTGAATCACACACAATATGTCTGTTTCCGCCTTTCATATTGTGTAGAACACCTCTGATCGACTCATTTCGGGTCCGTACACGATCCTACAATAGTCACAAAAGATTGCGGTTTGTATTTCGCATAGCCACCGTTTCCGTTGTAAAAAATTCTTGGGTTTGCACATTCAATCTTCAATACTTCATTAAAATACCACTAGTAGAAGAACCCGACACGTCTTCATATTATGGAGAATGTTCTAGAAATTGAAGGAAAAGGAAAAGATTTGTTGAAATCGAATTTGACAACTATGACAGCTTATTAAAAGTAGCAATCACCTCCAATCATTTCCTGGTCAAATCACACACTATAAAGTTTAAAGTTATCGTGTGTTCTAGTTTGGAAAGATGACCGAATAGAGATCTGAATAACAAACCGTGGAGAACTTGTTTGTGTCGGGTTCTTCTGCTAGTTACTCGATCAACAGACTGATCGGTAACGTTACTCTACTTGTGCTCCGATTTAAGCGGCGTGTTCCGATCAACGTTGTTAAAGGTGATGAAGAGTTTAGAAACCCTAGAATGATGGTGTTTTTACTGGAAAAAACGAGATACTTGAAAAAACATCCTTATATACGATCTGTATACAGTTATACGGCCCGTATACACTTGGTAACATCAAAAACCTCCCAAAATAATTCCATTGAGCCGTATACGTTTTACAAATCGTATAAACATGTATATGGCTCGTATAACTATATACGGGCCGTATATAGTAAAATCAAAAAAACATTCTCTGCGCTTTTTCTTATTAAAAAACATTCTATACGGGCCGTATATTTTGTATACGGCCCGTATACACTAGGGATGTGAAAATAAGATATAAGGGGTGTGGGAACAAGGGGAGCCATTGGGTATGTTTGGCAAAAGTAGCTGGTGGCTGGTAGCTGAAAGCTGAAAGCTGGTAGCTGGTGGCTGGAAGCTGGTAGCTGTAGCTGGTAGCTACTAGCTGTAGCTTTTTAGATATATTTGGTGTTTGGTAGAGTAGCTGGAACTTTTAATAAAATATATAAAATGACCAAAATGGACATAACTAAAAATTTAGAAAGTTTGTGCATTAAAAAGTTCCTTATTTTTAGAGGTTAAAATAGTCATTTTTTCCCTAAAAGCTTGTAGCTCCTTCTAAACGCTACTAGTAGTAGCGTTCAACCAAAAGCTTCAAGCTCCTAACCTAAAAGCTTAAAGCTCCTTCAACCAAACAAGACCTTTTATTGAGTAGGAGCTTTTTCTTAAAAGCTTAAAGCTAGAAGCTCCTAAAAGCTTCTAAAAGCTCCACGCCAAACATACCCATTATATATTCAATAAAATCCACATATTAGTTTGGTTAAATGATTTTTAAATTGCAGTAAAGGGTATTTATGTATATTATATATTTAATAGAATCTACTTATTACTTTTGTTAAATTAGTAAAGGGAATCTACCGGAAACAACAATCCCTTTGAAATGAAATATATATGCAATGCAGATGAAAACAGGCAATGAGAAAAAGGACCGAAGCAAAAAAAGTGAATACTTGAAGGGCGAAAGGAAAAATAAGCAAAGGGATATAACATGTAAAATGCACCGACCTTTCTTTTTAATATAGATACAATAAGGTTCTACTTCTAGGGTTCATTGTTAGATAGTTTTTGGTTGATTATTAAATAAAGAACTGTGTTCTTGGAACTTTTTGTTTAATTTATCATCTTTTATTAACTAAACGTTCTTGAGTCATTTGATTGCACGCGAAACTGCATCGTCAACTTTTCCTATGTTAAAAGTAACACAATTTACATATATAATAGTGAACTTTTGCTATAGATATAAAAAGGAATTCAGTTTTCCATAACATTATAATTAATAGGATATTTTCATAGCTCTATTCCAAATTTATACATAAATACATCGCACGTTATTTTCATTTCATTTGATCCTACAAGAAATTGAACAAAAC
This sequence comes from Helianthus annuus, assembly GCF_002127325.2. Taxonomy (NCBI): domain Eukaryota; kingdom Viridiplantae; phylum Streptophyta; class Magnoliopsida; order Asterales; family Asteraceae; genus Helianthus; species Helianthus annuus. The sequence continues at coordinate 173,084,757 of NC_035445.2, forward strand.
TGCATTTCATAAATGAATTTGTATTAACATTAAAAAGAATAACTGTAAGTATGTAAAAGAATTATGGAACGTAATCATTTTCAATGGTAGGCTGTGTTCTAACAACCGTGGCTAAAGGCATTTTACTTTGACCAACATTTGTTGTGCCCAAAACTTCATTTTTTTCAGCTTCCTTTTCCATCTTCGCAATACTTGTCATTCTAAAAATTCTAATTAACACAAAAACAATAAACCCAACTAACAACAATCCCAAAACCCCTACCGCAAATCCGAAAACCCACCATTTCCACAACTTCCCTCTATCCTTCTTTTCCGGAATTGGTATTGATGGTACCTGTGGTACCACCATCGAGAAATGTCCTTGGTCTCGCACGCTGCACATGTTTTCTTGGGTGGTCATGTTGCTCATTTCATACGTTCCGTTTGAGTAAAACATGACACACTTTGCCTTTTCATGTTGTGGGACTGGAAACTCAACCAAGATGGGGCCTCCAAAGAGAGTGAGGTTGAGTTTGGTCAAATTCCCTGAGGCGTAGATATTAAAACCGACGACAGGAGCAACAAGGGTGTGATTTGGGACGTTGTAGTAGAAAGACGATTGATTGCCTAAATTTGAATAGACAATATCTAGCCTTGTGAAAAATGGGTAGGCGAATATCCGTGGTGGCATAAGGAAGCCGCTATAGTTGGCCCCTTTACGCCAAAAACTATCCCATCTTAGTCGAACCATTGAAAGCTGTACACCTGTAAAATTGGAAGGCAAAGATGAGGAGGCGTTATATAAAACACCCGTTTGAGGACGTGTTGGTAGTGAATTGAGTGCATATTCTTCAAACATGTCATCAAGCTGCTGCTGCTGCTGCTGGGTAGAAGGATTCAATAAACAAGAGAGCATTACAAAACTAATAATAATAAGTCTTGTTTCAAACCCCATCACCACATTATTGGCTAGCTCCCCTAGAAGGAAGTCATCAAAGGGTGGGTAGTTTGGGAATTCTTTTGCCTTTGATTGATGGTTGGGTGTTTATATAAATAATTAAGATCTTAATAAGAGTCAAAAGTAGAGTTAGTTGAGTTGGTGATGACAGTTGGAATATATATATGTATATGTGATAGGGACGGTGCCAACGAGGTTATAATTGGAATTTGGACAGACTCACCTGGATGCTTATGATTTTTATTTCCTTTTATATTTTGTTATACCAAAACATATTAATGAAATTAAAAGGGGTATCAATTATCAAACAGAGTTTCTGTCTCAAGTCTAGCGTTCGAAATATACTAAAACTCAACAGAAAAAATAATGTTACAAGAAAGAAAGAAAGAAAAAACACCTACATATTAAATACATCCAAAAACACCTTAACTTTCAGTTTGGTTCCGCGTTTATTCAAATTCAAAATCCTATTTTAAATATTTCAGATTTTGAAATTTATAAATCAAAACCCAAGTATGAATTCAGTTTGGTTCTAAGATTGCGTGTTGTGACTTAACGCCACCTTCCACATTTTGTTAACAACTTGAAACACCAAAACATGGGCGTTAAGCAAGCTGGCGCCATCGAGTAGCCACAGTAATAGGCATTAAGAGAGAAAGAGATAAGGGGCCCATAAACGTCAACCAATCACCATTTTTTTTGGCTTTTAAGTTATAGCCAATTATCTACGTGATAATGACATGAAAGGGCGCCATGTTAAACCACAACGCAAGGTCTAAGACTCTAAGCCGATGAACAACCATGTTACATTTTCTCTTAAAAAACTGTTTTTGTTATTTTATTATTATTACTATTATTATTATTATTATTATTATTATTATTCTTTTTATGAAGTGGGAGGAGAGTTCAAAGTAGTTTGTAGGATTGTTGGGAATTATTATTGTGAGATTTGATTGAATTGGTTGTCGTGTGTGTAAAAAGAAGTCGCCGGCAGCACCCAACACTCCATGCTACATGTGGAAGGTGCCCACTGCTAAGCTAAGTCAATACCCTCCCTAGCTTTTACTCATTCTTTCTATTTATTTGCAAAATTCAATAACCACAATTTATTAACCTTACATGCTTTAAACTATGTCCATTGGTGATCCAATTCAACCCAACCTTTTATTAAAAATTAATCTCTTTCTTTCACCTACACAACCCAACCCAACTCTACTCAATTTTAACATACATTCACAACCCATCCCAACCTAAAAATATATGTTTTTGAACGAACTTAGTTTTTAAAAAAAAACTAGAATTGGCGGGGATTCTTTAGTTATTAACAAAATATAGATATATTTGGAATGTAAATATAGGGTGGGGGGGCCGATGAGAGAAGGATCGGTTAGGGTTTTAATGCTCTGATACCATATTAGAATTGTAAACCTTGCCTCCTACATTCATCTATGAATCATATATATACAATCATACATATCTCCTATTCTCATGAAGAGATTTACACAATCACATAACATATTACATTCCAAATATATCTATATTCTGTGAATATAAATTGCAATGTTTATACACCATCAAACTTGGTTGTTACACCACCTGGCCCTGTTGTATAAAAATATAATTTACTCCTTTTTTATTAATATTTTATATATAAGTGAGGTTAGAAGTAATATGTAGGATGTAATGAAACTCCATGCATATCAACACCACAAGATAACATTTTGTACTAGCTGAATCCCATATGTAAGTGTCAATAGATAAGCTAGTCCGTCCATTCAAAATTTCACAAACACAACACAACACAAACCTATATATATATATTTATGTAGAATGCCGTAATTAGGCTCTGCAGGATTGATTGCTTCTTCAAGAATTTCAATTCCAAATTGTGCAAAAAACTATGGCCTTGAAGGAGTAGGCGATGAAGGAGGTTTCAGATTAGGATACTGCAAAAACAATAAACAAAATTTATCACAAGCGTTTCCTTCTATGCTTTTCATTGTTTTGGATAAATAAAGATTGGAATTTATTTTATATATGATATTTTAGAGAACTTACATAAGGGTATGGTGAAAGTGGGCGTGATGGTTTAGGAAGTGCTTCTTCTTTCACTTCTATTTTAGGGACCGTCTTCACTTCTGGAGGCGCCTCTACTGCTGCTGCTGCTGCTACTGTTTCTGCTTCTGCTTTAACCTCTGCTGCTGGAGGGGGTGGTGGGGCGGAGTTAGTGGGCTCCACAATGGCTTCTTCTGGAGCCTTTGTTGGCGCAGGAAGTGCATTGAAAGTCAAGGGTGGTAGAAGCGCTTTCCCAATATCCTGAATTTTTTTAATCATTAAGCACTTGCATTCAAAACCGAACTATAATATGGTTTAAGTACCTTGACGTCATCTAGGATCTCTTTGGGCCCGATTTTTGCATTCACAAAGTCACCAAATTCTTTTAAAGTTCTCCTTCGATCCTGCCATGGAAAATTCATAAACGAATCTTTAATCTATAAACAAAACCAACATACCAAAAACAAAATTTCGCAAGTATGGTTTTTGAACTGCCTAATACGTCGGGTGTTTGGATGCAAGTTTAAACCAATAAGCAAGAAGTTCTAATAGTCAACAAAAGCAATAAAATTAAAAAGGACCTCTGCATATAGTAGCTTCTTGCTGACAAGTTGCACCAATGCAGCAGAACCCAAGACCTCAAGTATTGTTTCAACCTGAAGATGATCACAATTATGCACAACGAATTGAAGAATCCAAAGCAGAAGATTTTTTATTTATTATTTTTTTTTTCTAAAGATCCTAACCTCAGTAAATGCAAACAAACTTAGTCCAGCGGCTGCAGCGATGCCAAAAAGTAGAGTTACAGCTTCATTACCCTCCTGGAAGTCGAACGATAAGTTCTTTGGAACGATAATTCTAAATACGAAAGAAAAAAGCTGTGCTAAAAATGCATTTATATATGGAGATACATACACCAAGAATGCCGTCAACAGCATCATTCAGAGTGCTTAAGTCAAATGAGAAGGATTTTCTGGGTAATATCCAAGGAAGACTGCTGTTCTGTACAAATATATATAACCATGAAAGAGTGAGAAAAAACAGATAGGAGGGAGGAAAGGGGCATAATAATGTTAACAAACAAACAAACCATCCATCCACGGGGTCCTTCTGCACCGTCTTTTATAGCATAAGCAGCTTTGAAGCCATTTACTGTCACCAACTCCGCAACAAGTTCAGAGCTCCCATCGAATCTACAGGGTTTGTCTCAAATTTGTGTCAGTTTCAGTAAAGAGCTTATGCAACTCAATATTATTTATCAAACAATGGAACACTAGAATCAGTTTTATCCAAACACTCTTGCAAACTTAATCTCACAAGTCACATCCCTATCCCTCCCTGTAAACATTAGAATTCAAGAGCCTGCCTGCCTGCCTAAAAATAAAATAAAATTACATAAACATAATAAATCATAAAATGTCTGCCTTACTTATCCAAAATAAACAATGTGGTGTTTTCTGGGTCCTTGAACCTCAAAGAGAGCTTCTTCAAGAAGCCTTGTTTATCATCACCATTATAAGCAACTGTAACAGGCTTCTTCTTCAAGTCCTTAATATTCGGGCTACCCACCGCCCGAATATCCGAAGCAGCCCGTATATCAAGCAACTGAGCATCCCCATCATCACCCAATTTCTGATAGGCAATTTTTGCAGTCTCCACACCCCATGCCTTCTTATTACTACTCTTTCCAAACACTTGAGACAGAATAGCCGGAACCGCCAACAAGGCGGCCCCACCGGCTACCACCAAAGGATTCTCCACACCAAAATTGACTATCCCATCAATGACATCAAGATCAGGTGCTGCAAATGAGGAGTCGGAGGCTGTTGTTGATTGGTTAAGTGCTTCTTCATAAGTAAGTGCTTTGGCAAAAGCAGAGTTGAAAACAGAGGATATGAGCACTAAACTAGTGCCATTGAATTGGGGTTTTAAGTGGGGAATTGAGGGGAAAGATGAGTGCTTTTTGGGTTCTGGTTTGAGAACGGAAATGGGTTTCAAGACAAGTGCTGCTGCATTGAGGGCTTCCATGGCATAATAATAATTCTTGAAAGTCAAGAAAAGAATGGTGGTTTGGTTAATCACCAATTCACCAGGAAGGAAGGAAGGAGAAAGTTTTGGTTTCTGAAGGTGGGTGGAGATGCTGAGGTGGAATGAAATTTGAGAAATGCTCCAACGGTTGAGTGACATGTGGCATGTGAGGAGGATGACGATCATGTTTTGGGTTTGTGTGGTGGAGAAACTGACTGAGTGAGCTTTGGAGAACGTTCTGGGCCGTTGGTAGGTAGGTATAGGTTATAAATTTAAATGTAAAATTGAAAAATTATTATCTACGTAAATATACAATTAGTCATAATTAAATTTGAAAATTGATTATCTAATCTAAATTCTAATAAAGGATTCTAAATAATGTCATATCACATCCTCCTTCAATCTCACAATTTCTATATTTATATTCTTTAATTAAATTTGAAAATTGATCATTTAATCTAAATTCTAATAAAGGATTCTAAATAATATCATATGACATCCTCTTTCAACCTCACAATTTCTATGCTTATATTCTTTTAATAAATTATACATTGATATTACTTATTCTTATCACTATCGGTACCGATACCGGATCTAATTTGATTATCTAATATAAATTCTAATAAAGGATTCTAAATAACGTCACATGACATTCTTCTTCAACCTCACAATTTCTATACTTATCCCTACATTCATATACTTGTAAAGTACAACAATTTATCTAGTACAATAATATACTTGCATGTAGAGTACAAGTCAAAACTTGTGTGGTAGAAAAAAGCTCACCTATCTCATGTGTTATAATAATGTTATATAGCCTTTTTTTTATGTCATCAGACAATAGTTACTCTTCAATACTTTCAATACTCGCATAAAGAATAGTAAGGGTGGAGGGTATAGTCAATCACTCTAGAGTGTTTGAGTGAAATCTTACCCAATAATATTATGTCATGTCAACTCCCCATTCTACTCTCCATTTTACACTCAATCACTAGGTATGGTCAAACACCCCTCAATTAAAAAAAAAAACTTGATTGGTCTCTCCTCTCTCTTTCCTCTCCTCTCAACACAATCGGTGACTACACACCGAATTCCCCACCCTCTCTCCAACTCAAACACCCAACTGAAACTCAATCAAGTGGGGGTGGTCACCAATCGGTGACACCCACTCCCCGAGCAAGTCCCTTCACTCTATACCCCGTACCCTTAATAATACACAGAACACAACTGTAACTGGTATGTAATGTAGCAGTGCACAGATCCACGATTGCTCTTTCTCATCCAATCCACAATACATTCAAATCTACCAGACTACTTGCTGATGATGATTTTGATTTAAGTCCCAAGACTTCTAAACAAATCACATGATTTTGAATGCATCGCCATACCTTTTAACCAACTAGAATCAATTTATTTATAAATGCTCGGAAAACCAATCACTTGTAATACACAAACAACATATGCACATACAAAGATCCTGTAAGATAATAGTGCCTTAGGGTGGAACGGGTGCTCCCCAAATGGGGAGTGGTAAACTTTTTTCATAGCCAATAATCTCATGTCATGTCAACCCCCCCCCCCCCCTTCACTCCCCATTTTGCACTCAATCACTAAGGGTGCTTCACCCAAACAATTTTTTCTTTAAAAAAAAACTAAAAAACTAAATAAATGTGGATTGGTTGGAACCCACTCTCTCTCCCCTCTTTCATCGGTGACTAGTCACCGTTCAAAGACAAACGCACCAAAAACAAGGTGGTGGCACTTCACCGCTCGGGAAAAACACTCACCAAAGGGGTCACCGAATGGTGCCCCTTCCACCCTTAGAAACTTAATTTCAAGTACACAAACCTGTACAAAACATACTAGCACTATAATGAAATTTGATGATACAATTTTTAAGCTACAAAATGTTGGAAAAAAGTACAAAAAAAGTGTTACAGAAGATTGAAGAAATAATCTAAACCTTGACCAATTTCCCAAATGGAAATGCCAGCACCCCAGGAGCGAGCTTCATCCAGCCGCATTTCAATGGACAAAAGGGACGGGTAGAACACCACATGTTGATCATTACCATCTGTCGAATACAAGAAGAAATGCTCTCCGCTTTTCTTATCCCAATTCAGCTCAGGCTTATGATTCTCCAACAACGAAAGATAGTCTCTTCCAAGAATAGCCCCGCCACCACCACCTGCAGACAAACAAAATGTTCATTCTATTATTCTGAAAAATCATTAAGCATTTCATTTGAGTTTTGAATCCTCTAATCAAATTACCTCCTTTAAGAACATAATCATTCCCATAAAAGTTGATGCCTAAAAATATTTTGTGAGAGAACTTCTGAGATCCATCCGCCAGGAGCAGCTGCATTGTAGAGTGGACCCACTTCAGTGGTGCATTGGGACCCGGATTTTGAGGATTTGAAAAGTCATAAGTCATGAGGGAGTAACCATCCACAGCATCACCCAAGCTTTGCAGATCTTGAGGCCCAAAATCATACTCATGGAGCCTATCAGAATGAGGTGGACCAATAACATATACTAATTGCAGGCTCCGCTCATTTACGACCACAGAGTGCATCACTTGTCCCAGTTTTTTAATGAACTTCAGTGCCTGGTTTTGTAAAACATATTTCATCACAAGTCGAAAGCAAACATCAACTGAAGTGACTGCTGGCCTTATAAGCAAGCACATTCAATTGGAAATAATTTCAAGTCGCTAAACATTCCAGCTTTAACAGAAACGGAATATTATCATTAAGGATGTTCACATGCGGCATTGGTTGTTTGTGTATTTCAAGTAAATAAACGCCAAAAAAACGAAAAACTGAAACTTTAAGAGATGCAAATGAAAATTTGGGATTGTTACGTTATCTAAACTGGTACTGATTGCGAAGACTTTCACTTAAAAGTTTACCAGATTGCGCATGTGTGGATCATGCACGACACCATATGCAGCCCATCGTGACCATGATTCTAGCACAATGCCATCAAAATCCATCTCCCTGTCCAGTCACAACAACCATCAAAAACAGTCTGCTACTGGAATCACTAGGTTACGGAATTCTAGTAAAGTGCCGACCAGTGGCGGACTTATAGTATAAATAGGGGTAGCATGGGCTACCCCTCAACCCCGTCTCCGTAGTGTAAAAATACCCATTTCCATAGTGTAAAAATACCTCTCAACTCCGTTTCTGTTATATAAAGGATACCCCTGATCCTAAAAAAAAAAAATTAGGATACCCCTAACTTTTTGGGATAGTTCCGCCACTGGTGCCGACAACAGAATACTGACATGAAGATATACATACCTAACTCCGAAAAATCAACGAAAATGTATTAACATAAAATGGTTATTCAGAACAAGATTATCTACAGATAAACCTTGTAATCAGAATTGTATTAGATTGTAATTGTGTAATTAGGGTTACATGAGGTGGGTGTTTAGATAGAACACCATATTACACATCTAGTCTTTATATTGTATTACTTTGTCTAATATGAATATCTACTGTCTTGCATATATTCTGGGAAGAAGAAGAAACAGCAGGAGATGCTTACTTGCATTCAGCTATTATAAGGTCAATCACTTTAGCCCTCTGCTTCTTCTCTTTTAGAAAAGCCATAGGAATCGCTTCAAGTACAAATCTTGGCAAAATCTGTCAATAGAGAGCCAGCATTGAAACAAGAGACTGATAAAAAATTAATCTGCATTCATGTAATACACTAATACTGAAAAGGTAAGTTCAACGGCAGATTTACAGCTCAAAGCTTTTGCAACCTTTGAATTGACAAAAATGCCCTCATGTGCAAAGCACATGACCAAATTTAACTGAAAAAACTAACTGGGTTAGGCCTAAAGGACAAAACGTGTATGATATGAAAACATAAAGGACAAAACTCGTCAATTTTAAACATAAAGGACAGCGCCTGAAAATGGGTATAAAGATAAAGGACAATCCTTGAAATTCACTCTAATTTTCTAGCAATCAAGTTATTTGCAACGAAAAAGCGATCCATTTGACTGAAAACAGTTAAAAAATTAATTAACCCAATTTACAAGCATAAACTGCGAAAAGAGGTGAGCTAACAGTACCAGAGCATGTCCCTTCATTCTAAGATCTGAAATCCATCCCTTATCAACATTATGTCTTCCTTCCAGAACAAACTCAGCCCCTTGGCTACACAAGATAGTGTCAAAAGTGTATAATAATAATAATATAATAAAGAAGCAAGTATGCCTCTAGAATAGACTACTGCAGTCAGCATGATGTCGACGCTAGAGTTATAAGTCTACATACTGAAGTTAGCCAACCGAACTAGTTTGAGAGTTGAGACAAAAGGCTAGTTGTTATGGTTGTACTACCATACATACTTATTATTATCAGGCACTGGTTTGAAAATTCAAGCATGTCTTCCTAGTTAAAACAACACATCTACATTGAGTTTTGTATCACTTCTTGTTATTGATACTATGCTGCAGACACATAAGAGGTGTTTGTACATAATGGGGACAAAGCGGTCTGTTCATTGTATTGCAACCTTATCTCTGTCCCGTTAGTTAACATCATGATATATACTGTCAGTGAGAGAAGAAGAAAGATCATGGTGCAGACTCAGACTGGTGGAAGGAAAATAAATAAATAAATTTTAGGAGCATAATAATAATAATAACAGGGCAGTAGTAGTAGTAGTAGTAGTGTACCTTTTAAGATGATACCACACGGGTGATATATGAGTAAACTTAGAGTTGAAGTCCTTTGCTAGATCATACCCCTTTGAATTCCTGTAACATGATTCTTTAAATAAGGATGATCCAGTTTGTTATAAAGAAGCAAGCATGGGCAGAAAAGTGAGTGTTTGTCTTCCCCTCAAGAAGACAGGTAGGTAGCTAAGCTAATGATGAGCAAGCAAGCAAGCAAGCAACATTCAACCAAAATTGCTTGATAGTGCAGTGAATATCATAACCTATATAAGAGGAGTTATAGCTGCTGGTTGTCAATATAAAAGGGCTATCATTTATAGGTTTTGCAATAATGGCCTAGTTGTTGAAATCAGTGTAGTCTTATCTCCTCAAAGAAAAGTCAATTGTGGAAGTAAGTAACTATCTATCTATCATATGAATGAATGAATGAATATCCACAGTGAAATGTTTTTTTTATTGAAAGGAAGTGTTTGTTTGGTTGTTACCATGGTGTAACGTAAGCCAGCACAGGGTTGGGAAATTGTCGACTTGCATTCTCTGAAACTTTGGCATTTTCCTGAAAAAACACAAGAAACATTCAACTCCACTGGATGAAGAAGCAAGAAAATAGTATGTATGTATGTATGTGCGTACAGTGAGGATCTGTTGGTAAGTGACATCGAGGACGTTCGGAATGGAAGCGTCTGGATTGGAAGCGTATAGTATAGGGTATAAGTATAGGGAAATGGCAGGACAGGCTACGAAGATGAGCAGACTGATAACAATACTACGGCCTTTGTTGGGATTCAAGGGATGATTAGATTCACTGGAAGGTTTAGAAGTGGTTGATCGGCGATCCCACTCAGGCCGACCGCGTTTTCGCCCCATCACCGTTTCTTTTTCCTCCGACTCCCTCAAAACCCAACCCCTTTACAAACAAGGAAACCCGATAACTAAAACATTTACCACTATGTTCCCAAGTTATTTAAGAGGGGAGGTGAGGGGAGGGGAAGGAAAATTTTATCTCAATCTCTCTAATTTGGGAGGATGAATATATGGTCATATTTGGTCATATTTTCTTCCATTTTCCCTTCCTTCTCTGTTAAATGAAACTCGGGAACATGATCTTTCATATTTTCATCTCTTTTCCCTTCCCTCCCCATGTTAAATGAGTCTCGGAACAAAGCGTCATTAAATGAGAGAAAAGAAAAGATTTGGAAGGAAATAATTTTTACTTATGTTCTAGAGTTTCATTAAAAGAGAGAAGAGAAGAGAAAATGAGAGGTTTTTTGCCTAAATTTAATCTTTCCAATTTGGAAAGAAATGGAGAGAAGACAAAAGAAAATGAGAGAATCATTTCTTTTCTCCCCTTAACTTAACTCGGGAACACAGTGATTTTGGATGCTGGATTTGAAGTGATGAAATTGTACAAAGTAATGATTTATTCTATGTACATATGAGTAACCAAACATCACAATGGAATGGAATGATACATTTCATTCCGTTGTCCATTCCATTACCTGGTTCATTCCATTCTCTCATCCATTCCATTACCTCATACCAAACAGACAAGGTATGTTTGGTAGGGGGTAATGGAATGGACGAGGTAATGGAATGGATGAAAGAATGCAATGGATCATTACCATTCCATGTCTTGTTTGGTTACCATATGGGAATGAAATGAATTATTATTGTGTATTGTTTGGTAGGCAAGAAAAACGAAGGAATAAAATCAGCGGTAAGTGGTGGTGGTCGATGGTAGTGATTGTGGCTGGCGGCGGCGGTGGATGGTGGCGGCGACGAGTGGCGGTGGAGGCGGCGATGGTAGGTGGTGGTGACTGTGGGGTGCGTTGAGGCAGAGGTACCGGTGGGTGGCAACGGCGGCAGTGGTGGTGGCGTCGACAATGGTGGTAGGTGGCGGCGGCGGTGGAGGAGATGGTGGTTGGTGGTGGCGGTGGGTGGCAACGGTGGCGGGTAGGCGGCGGCGGTGGCGATGGTGGTGATGGCTGTCGGGGTGGCGGTGTAGGCGTTGACGGGTTGCGGGTGGAGGCGACGATGGGGTCGGTGGTGGTGGTGGTGGGTGGTGGGGAAGGTGGTGGGTTGTAGTGTTGGTGATGAATGGTGCCAGATGGGATGGAATGGAAAAAAAACATGGGGAGCGGATGGAATGATTTTGAGGGAATGGAATGCCTTATGGAATGAGTGATTCATTCCATTGACTAACTAAACACCTCTTTCTTCATTCTCTCGCAATGATCCATTCCATTCCGCCTCTCATTCCTGCATACCAAACACACCTTAGGTACTGTTTGTTTTTCCAGAGGTAAAAAGTCGGCAGTCTGCGGACCACATCTGCGCAGACATCTGTAGCTAAAGAGGTGGACTAAACCTCTGCAGTCTGCAAGAAGAAAACTGTTTGTTTTTTTAACTTTTTTCAAGCTACTGAAATAAACTGATTTTATTTAACTTAAAAGATAACATCTATATTCCAATAATCAAACAAACAAAAAACTATAATCAACTTATTAACATAATCAAAAGGGTAAATTACACTTTTTGTCCTTTTTGTGTGTATCAGATTGCAATAGATGTCCTTTAACTTTAATAATTACAGTCACAATCCTTATTTTTTTAAAAGCATTACACCATAGGCCCTTTAACACTAACTAAGTTAAATTTTTTAGTTAAGTCAATTCAGTTAAGGGTAATTTAGTCATTTATCCAACTTAGTTAAAAATTGTTTTCAACCAAAAAATATTCCCAATCTCAACTCAACACCTTTACCCTCTTTCTCCCTATCCTTGTAACCTAAAGCCACCACCCAGCCACTCTACGACCACCACTCAAGCCCCCACCACAACAACCACTTCATCATGCGATTCATCAAAAACTCCAATTAATCTCACAATATTCTGCAAAAATTGGCTCCGATTGTCACCACCACATCCTCCATCTATTTCGCTCTAATTCACGTTTTCCGATCAATTTCTTTCAACAGTTTCATTCCAGATCCATCTTTGGCGAAGAGTATCTGGGTTTTGTTGTCTGCCACATGATTTTGAGATGGGTGCTCAGATTGGATCTCATCCGCCGCCACGGTGGTCGGATTAGATCTGGAAATGAATGGGGAGGACGCCAGAATACCGACTGGCTGTTGTCTTTCTTATGTGCCTTTGTTCCAGAGGGTGGGAGAGATTCAGCTTTAAAGGGAGAGAGAGAGAGGGAGAGAGATCTGTGAGTGTGTTTGGGTTTATAAGTTTTCAATTGTGGTGGTAGGGGAACACCAGAATGTAGAGAGAGTGAGAGAGTTGAGGGAGTCTAGGTTTGAGAGAGGGGTTTCATAAGGGGGAAGAAACAAGGTGTGAAAAGACATAAATGCCCTCACATGATGTGCACATGCCATACTTAACTTATAATTTTAACCTGATTAGTGTCAAAGGACGAAAGATGTAATAAGTTTTCCAAATAAAGGACTGTGGCTGTAATTATTGAAGGTAACGGGTATCCGTTGCAATTTGATACAAACATAAAGGACGAAAAGTATAATTTACCCTGATCAAAATTCATAATTTAAACACCTATAATCAGCTTATTAACATAATCAAAATTCAAAATTTAAACACCAATAATCAACTTATTAACGTAATCAAAATTAAGAATTTAAACACCAATAATCAAGTTATTCACATAATCAAAATTCAGAATTTACTGCTAATTAACTTAATATAATTGACTTACAGGGGATGTTTAGTTCATGTGAAGTTATGGGATTCTGTTGAATGTTATAGTTTAACACAAAACATGGGGAAAAGATATACCCTTGTGGTTTGGATGTTTGTTCGTCTTGAATATCTACAATACCTCATGAGCTACAGATCGTTGATGGATGGAACCTCAATTACAAGAGCACACGGGTCTAAAACAACACAGTTTAAAAGTCCGACGCCCAAGTCAACCGAAGAAGAAATGAGTTTTAATTATGACCGGCGGCGTGGATAAGGAGGACGACTGGCGTGTGGAGGAGGAGGACGGGTGGCCGGCGGAGGAAGGAGGAGGAGGTCGGTCGGCGGCGTAGGAGGAGGAGGGGTGGCGGCTGAGTTGGAGGAGATGGGGAAGGAGGAGAAGTAGGAAATGAAGAAGACACTAGGGTTTCAATGTGTTTGTTGCATCTGGGGAAAAAAGAATGGAGAAGAGGTATGAAGATCTTCATACATGTCTACACCAAAAAGAGGTCTGACAAACCTTTTTTAATGAAAGGTCTTCGAGAAAACAAACACACTGCAAACTCAAAAGTTTGCGCGTGGTCTATGTGGGGCAGACATAAGAGGTCTTGAAGAGAACAAATACCCCCTTACAGAGCGGGTATGAGATTAGATTAGTTAGCATTAGGTGAAGCTAATTACCTATAATATACATGTTTATCGTAAACATTTTCTTTTCCTTTTTTCACCTTTTAGTTTTTATATTTCTAATATTCTTGGTTAATAAAATTATATGAAAATTAGAATAACAAGAAATGTACCTGAAAATGTCAATAGTTATTTTTTTCCAACAAACTAACACTAACACTCAATACCAATGGGTAATTAGAAAACAATTACTCAACGATAGTTGCCCCGAGTAGGAGACACATTTTCACACTTGTATATGGAACTGAGATTACTAATACTCATCCCAAACTCATCTCATTTTTATCTCTAATCTTAATTGTAACTTTTCTCGCAATCAAATATCATGTCGATAAGTTTCACAAGATAGTAAATTCATCATGTAACCTCAACAACCGTTCCAAAAAACTAACTCCAACAACCGTTCCAAAAGTAAAATGCGACTCCAACATATATAGTGGTCCAAGGCCGGCCTTAGGGCAAGTATTCTAAAGCCTTAGCTTTAGGCCACCAACCACACAAGGCCCTCATTTTTAGTAAAAAAATGTATATGTTAATTGTTTCTTTTAAGCATTTCGTAAATTTGCTAAACTCTTTCTTCTTAAATTTTTTACTAGGTGCTTATTCCTTATTATTTTGTATATTAATTAGGTGCTTCGTGAGTTCTTTTTAGTTTATTATAGCTGGTCGTCACTCGGATAAAGTAGGTGGGTTTATAACAACGGAATTTGGAAAAAAAAAGCCCTAAATTTCTATTTCACTTTGGACCACCAAAATGGTTGAGCCGGCCCTGTAGTGTTCCACCTAATCTCTATTTATCACCAAATTGTATGTGAAAACTTACTTCATTTGATGTACATTAGATCAAATTAGTAAATATGAATAGCTATATTGGCGAATACAATTTTTTTAAAGGGGCACAATAAAGGTCAACTAAAAACGTGACAAGAGAAAAAAATTAATAAAATAACTTGATTCTCCAATTTACATCCTTGATCATTATAAGAATTCAACCATAAAGATTTTTTCACATATTGAGAGGTTTGTAGATGAATCCATTTAACGACTAAATAATCACAGTGAAAGAACTAAATCTGTAGAAGTTTTATTGACCCCGATGAAGAAGATCCACCGTCGGGGTGATTTGGTCATTGCATCAACTGAAGGAGATAGACGGAGCACACTTCGTCTTCTCGGATCTGGTCCGAATTGGTGCTGTAAAACAACATAAACAATTCGTTAAAAGGGTACCAGAGACCGGGGTCTCTGTACCACCCTCCGACGCTCAAGTCAGTATGATATTCATGGTAATAAGGTCATATATGTAAAGTGTGAATATGTATAAAGAGGAAGAGGAGAATATCCCTTTAAATGGATGAGAGGACTTATATATAGAGGATGGTACGGGCAAAAGCCTTTGTTGGGCCATATGTGTTGGTTCGTGCTCGTCACTTCGAGTACTGTTTCCGGTCCCAATTACTAGAGCCGACGATTGAGCACTTTCGTTGCTTTTATCAGTTACAGGTTCAACTGGGTTTTTATTCCTTTTGTGCCCGCAAGGGTGTAAAAAAGATACTGGAGACGCTCCTAAGGGCTTCCATCAATGGATGTCAAAGTTTTTTTTATAAGGGGCTAATGTGCTACATTATCTATCATACACAAGGTCCTTGTTTGCACAAACTAAAGAACATAAGGGGCCTGATGTGCTACATTACTATTACTATCATATACAATACAAGGTCCTTAATCAAGTCACATAATTCAGATAACGCATAAACCCCCCAAATCAGACAGACACATTCTATAAACCCTATCGATCTCTCTTTCTCCGTGCCTGTATCTTGTCGAATTTCTTTCTTCTTCTTCTTCTTCTTCGGCAATCATGGCTTCTTCTCTTACCACTTTACCTTTCTTCATCTCACACCCAATTCAAAAACCCACACTTTCCTTTCACCCACCCTCCTTTTGGGGGGACCCTTTAAACTTTAACAATTCGCAGACTCTAAGTTTTCAAACCAAAAAGCATGTCCGGTTTTCTCCCGTTCAAGCTTTAGTAAAGAGAAGAAAAGAGCTTCCTTTTGACAACGTTATTCAAAGAGACAAGAAGCTCCAACTGGTCATGAAAATTCGCAAGATTTTGCTGAGTCAGCCTGATAGGGTTATGCAGCTTCGTGATTTGGGTAGGTTTAGAAGAGCATTAGGGCTTCAAAAACGGCGCCGCTTTATTGCGCTTTTGAGGAAGTTTCCTGGGGTCTTTCAGATTGAGGAAGAAGGGGTTTACTCTCTCAGATTTAAGCTAACACCTGAGGCTGAAAGATTATATTTGGAGGAGATGAAGGTTAGAAATGAAATGGAAGGTTTGTTAGTAGTTAAGCTAAGAAAGTTGCTCATGATGTCCTTAGATAAGCGAATTCTTATTGAGAAGATAGCTCATTTGAAAACTGATCTTGGGCTGCCTTTGGAATTTCGAGATACCATATGCCAACGATATCCGCAGTATTTCAGGGTCGTGAGAACCGAAAGAGGCCCGGCTTTGGAATTAACTCATTGGGATCCTGAACTCGCCGTTTCCTTCGCTGAGCTGGAGGAAGAAGATAAGCTAGCTGAGACGAGGGATTTGATCATCGATAGACCACCCAAGTTTAACAGGGTGAGGCTGCCCAAGGGGCTGCAGCTTTCGAAAGGTGAAATGAGGCGGATTTCGCAGTTTAGAGACATGCCTTATATTTCGCCTTACTCGGATTTCTCTGAATTGAAGCCCGGTACAGCGGAAAAGGAAAAGCATGCCTGCGCGGTTGTGCATGAGATGTTGAGTCTCATGGTTGAGAAGAGGACGTTAGTAGACCACCTTACGCATTTTCGAGAGGAGTTTAGATTCTCTCAGCAGCTTAGAGGGATGCTTATAAGACACCCGGATATGTTCTATGTATCGTTAAAAGGAGACCGCGACTCTGTTTTTCTGAGGGATGCGTATCGTGATTCTCAGTTGGTTGATAAGAATCGGTTGTTGCTGATTAAAGAAAAGCTTCGTGCTCTGGTTGTTGTTCCTCGGTTTAGAGGGCGTGTGGTGAAAACTGATTCGGATGATCGAGAGGAGGAGGAGGAGGAGGAAGAGGAGGATTGGTCGGATTTTGATGATCTAGTAGACAATGAAATGGGTGAGGATGATGACGGCGAAGATGATGACATGCCTCCTGATTTTGATGAAGATGATGATAATGTAAAGAAGGGTCAAAGCAGCAAAGAGGATGAAGAAAAGGTTCCTAGTCTCGTGTTCCCAGACGGACGGCCAAGAGAACGCTGGTAAAATCGGATGTTTTGTATGCTAATGAAACATGCCAGAGTCTAAGGGGGAGTCTTGGAGCAAAAAGCCTACTCCTTTGAGTGAGAGTCAGGGTAAGGAAAAACTTGACTTTAATTACAGATGTTGAGTAGTGGTTTTTCCTTTCTTAATGTGGGATATAAATTGCTTGAAATTGAGTATGCTTTTTAATGTATTTTGGAACTTGGTGATAGACATAAAATCATTACTTTTGTATGGGTTCATTTAGATTATACAATGTAAAAAAAGTACATGTAATTCAAGAAGCAATTTTGATTGCAATGAGACAACATAATATAATAGTGAACCTTAACCTCTGATCCTGCTGCACGGCCATCCTCGTTGACACTTGAGAAAGAGTATTAAGGTTGCAGTTGTGTTGCTATCCACCACCAATGATTCAGTTACACTCTCCCTTCTGGATGAAGTGTAAATCTGCAATACGTAAGTATACAGTTAATTTAGTTGCATGCATGTTTACTTTATCACATAATATGGTGAATCTATACGCTGGTTTTATAGGTAAGGCATCCAAATTCAAGTATTAACTAAAAGGACCAATGAATCTTCCAAATATGTACCTTTAGCATGTGGTCACCACCAAGGATGTGTTGGTCATCGTCAAGGAGTTCCAACCTCTCGGTACTGGTGGTGGCTGGGGGCCGACTTCACATATATTAAGCCCCCCCTGCATAGTACATCGGCTCACAAAAGGGCTTGTACGTTTGAGGTTCATCATTTCAATATAGTGGAATCTTGTTTCCTTTTAATTTTGACCCACCCGTTTAGTTGTTTCTGCGGATTTGGAAAGGGATTTGGGTTCTTGTATACTCATGGAGAACCAAACCAAAGTTAGTAGGACACAAATTTCCACCCTCAAATATTATATTTGTAGCACTTTGTTATGTCCCTAAAAATATTGTAGCCTTTTCATTTACCTTGTTGAGTCCATATAGTCAGTCAGGTTCAAGGGAACTTGGAGAGATTAAAGTGCAGAATTTGAAATAGTTTGCTGCTGGCTTGATTTGGTATTAAGCGACCAGTTTTGCAGAATGGAATTGGCAAAAGCATGCTTTATTTTGACCCATTTCTGACTTTGGTCAGGGTGGGGGTCAAAGTTAGAATGGGTAATGTTCCTAGAGTAGGGGTTAAAGTATCATGGAAAGCCTGCTTTAACATTTCTGCAGTTATCTTGCACAATGTTGGGGTCAAATATTCTTGGTAATTGTATCGTATTGTATATTCCTAATAGAAGAAAATGCAATTTGCGTCCCTGTGGTATGTGTGAAACATCAACCTGAGCCCTTAAATTCATTTTTTGGTTTTTTGAGCCCCTGAACTTATAAATTCATAACACTTTGAGTCCCTCCGTCAATCTTCCGTCTGTTTGACTGTTTAACAATTGTGAAATGTCCATTATACCCTTAATTCCCTAAATTGATCAAACTGATTCATCTTCACAACTGATAAACACATCTTCACAACTGATTCATCCATGGGTGATTTAATAGATCCGAAGAGCGACTCAGCTCTTACAAGAATCGTTCAACAAATCGGATTTTTGGGCGTACAGATCTACGAAAGGGGACAATTATATTCAAGAACTTTGGCTGAAGATTTGTCTTCTCATTTCGTTGGAAATTATCCGTTTCCCAAAAATACCCGTATGAGGAATTTGGGCTTATTAGAAGCGGTCTGTTTCATGGGCTGGATTCTTACCAAGAAATGGTTCATTCAATTGCTAGTGGAGAAGTCATGATCCGGTCTTCTAGAGGGTTGACTGAACCTGGTATTCTTTTTAAAAATTCAATGGCTATCCTCAGAGATGTCGTCATCTGCTATGCTGGAACCGTTAGAAATGTTTGTAGCAACTCAATTATTCAATTTGAGTATGGGGCACTGATGAAAAACTTGTTTACTGCTGGTGAACCAGTGGGAGTATTGGCTGCAACCGCCATGTCAAACCCAGGCGGTTCTTGATTCGTCTCCAAGCAGTAACAATTCATGGAATATGATGAAGGTATTTTTTTTTTGCTTTTAATTAATTTAATGCTATCTTGAGGTGAAAACTTTGACTCATTTACAAGATCGGAGGAGGTGAGGATTAACGATGGTACCAGGAAAGTTATTTGGGGGTTTTTAGAAGGGAAGAGATGACAAAAGACGGTCTTACCCCTGGCTCAAATAGTCAAACAAACGGAAGATTGACGGAGGGACTCAAAGTGTTATGAATTTATAAGTTCAGGGGCTCAAAAAACCAAAAAATGAATTTAGGGGCTCAGGTTGATGTTTCACACATACCACAGGGACGCAATTTGCATTTTTTCTTCCTAATAATAGGAGATTACAATACATGGATATAAATACTCAACATATTTACACATTAATCCCTCTAATATATGAACATGTATAAACTTAATATATAATGTGTAATATTCCCCCTCAAGCTAAGACCGGCAAACGAGTCGAAGCTTGTCATGTAGAATCTCAAATCTGTCAGAAGATAGTGGCTTTGTGAATACATCAGCATTTTCGTCATGTGTAGATATGAATTGAACAGAAAGTTTCCCTGAGCAACCTTTTCTCTGACAAAATGGAGTTCGAGAATGAAAGATTGGATTTGCTGACATGCAAGTTTCTCTAAGGTTATCACACCATAAAACCGGAGTTGATTTCTCCGGAATCCGTAGTTCACGCAAAAGAGATTCAAGCCAAGTAAGCTCAACGACAACATCTGCTAAAGCCTTGTATTCAGATTCAGTGGATGACCGAGAGATAGTTCGTTGTTTTCTTGTTGACCAAGAGACAAGATTTGATCCAAGATAAATGGCAAATCCGCCGGTGGATCTACGGTCATCAGGGTAACCAGCCCAATTGACATCTGACAAGGCAGTAAGGGACTCATAGTGAGCATCTGTATAGGCATGTAATGTGGACCCGGAGGCACAGTGAAAAAGTAGACCCTGCTATAAGGTTCCTTGTGAGTATCGAAGAATACTTTTGACCGCAAACCAATGATTTTCTGTTGGAGAATGCATAAACTGACAGACTTTGTTGACTGCAAAGGCAATGTCAGGACGAGTAAGTGTAAGATACTGAAGAGCCCCAACAATTTGTCGATAGCGAACCGGATTTTCAAAAAGTGGGCTGTCACCCAAGGTCAGATTTGTCGAAGTATAGCTGGGTGATCAGACAGGTTTAGATTGTGAAAGACTGGCCTTTTGTAAAAGATCTCGAACTTATTTCTTTTGAGGGAGCACCAAGTCAGAACCACGAGAGGTGACTTCAATACCCAAGAAATAGGATAACGAGCCCATCTCTTCTAAAGCAAAGGTGTTACTCAAATTTTTAACCACGTTATCAATGGAAGCCGAGTTGTTACCTGTCAATATAATGTCATCAACATTGACAAGCATATACAAAAGAGTGCCTGCAGAGGAGTAAACAAACAGTGAAAGATCAGTTGTTGATCCTTTAAAGCTAAGCTTGTGAAGAGCCCTTGATAATCGTTGGAACCATGCCCGAGGGGCTTGTTTAAGGCAGTAGAAAGATTTGTGTAAGAGACATAAATGATGTGGTTTTGCTGGGTCAATAAAACCAGGTGGCTGTTGCAAATAAACAGTTTCATGCAAATCACCATGTAGGAAGGCATTCTAAACATCCAATTGTCGTAGAGACCAACCTTGTGTGACAGCTAAAGAAAGAACTACACGAATAGTAGTAGCTTTGACAACAAAACTAAATGTTTCATTGTAATCAATACCAGCTTGCTGGTTGAAACCCTTGGCTATGAGTCGTGCCTTGTAGCGAGTAAAAGCACCACGTTGATCCCGTTTAAGTTTGTAAACCCATTTACAATCAACTATATTAGCATTAGGGACAGGTGGAACTAATGACCAGGTGCCATTTTTCATCAAAGCCTTATATTCCTCAGCCATGGCTTTTCGCCACTGAGGACTTTTGTTGGCAACTGTAAAGGAGATGGGTTCAGTTTCATTTGATGTAGTATGAGCAACAAAGGCGGATGGATTGTAAGGTTAGTTTGTGGAGGATTTTGGCAAAGATTAGGTGGACGAGAACGTGTGGTAGGTTCTGATGGAGCAGGTTGAGTTGTTTGGGACTTTTTGTTTCAACGGTGATAAGTTTTGGCTGTTCTGGGGCTGTTTGGAAGATGTGGGTCTGCATCGGTATGGGCCGATGGGTTTGGGTCGACAGCGGTATGGGCTGGTGGGTTTGGTTCAGCAACGATATGGACCGGTTGGGGTGATACGGGGGTGTGGTGAGCTGAAGGGGCTGGAGTGTTTAAGTGTGTGGGCTGGTCAAGTGGGGAATGTGTGTCAGTCAAAGGTGAAGATATAGGCTGGCCAGGATGTGAAGTTGGTGGTTGATTTGTGAGTTGTGTGGGATTTATTGGTCAGGTGTAAAGGCTGGAAAAGAAGAAATATAAGGGCTTGGTGGAATGGGTGCAGGATGAGAACTAGGATATGAAGAAAGAGACGGAAAGCACTGTTCCTTAAAACGAACATGATGGGCAACAAAAAGACGATTTGTCATTGAGTCAAAACAACGATAGGCATGGTGAGAGGTAGCATTGGCAACCGAATACACGCAAGAAGGAGTAATCGGACTTTGAAAAGATGTTCAAACGGATAAATTTTTGATCCGACACGAGATGGCATTCTGTTTATGAGAGAAACAGCTGTGTCAAACGCAAAATGCCAAAATCTCTTTGGAACGCCTGACTGAGCTAGAAGGGTAAGACCTGTTTCTACAACATGTCTGTGGCGTCTCTCAACAAATCCATTTTGCTCACTGGTGTGAGGACACGAGAGACACGGTGAATTCACCACCCCAATCTGTTTGGACAGATTTCAGTTTGGTTTGAAACTATCGTTCAACCATAACATGAAAATGTTTAAATGTTGTGATAACATCAGACTTTTGTTTCAATGGAATCCACATATATCTAGTAAAATGATCAACACACAAAAGAAAATAATTGTGACCATTGAAAGATTTAATAGGAGCAGGTCTCCACACATTACAATACATTAAATCCAAAACACAAGTACTCTGAAAATTAGAAGATAACAAGTGAAGTTTTGAGGATTTTCCCATGTGACACGAATTATACGAGGTACTCAACTTTTTATTACTAACAGGTAGTGAAAAATTAGATAACATAGACTTGAAAAGTTCTTGATGAGGATGTCCAAGTCTTTAATGCCATATGTCAGAGGATGCACGCACTGTAGAGAAAGCAACTTTTGGAAACGAACGAAGTGTAGGAAGACAAATGGAATAAAGCCCGTTGTTACTTGGACCAGTGAGGAGGGTATTGCCCGTAGATGTATCCTTCACAGAAAAAAAGGAAGTGTGAAATTCAAAAAACAATTTGTTATCATGACAAAATTTTTGAACTATCGTTTAATTTGTGGAACATGAAGGACACCAGTTAAGGAAAAAGTTTTAGTTGGAGAAATAATTTTTTTAGAACCAATGTGTAATATAGGCAAGCTCTCACCGTTGCCAACATGAAGTGAATTCTGGCCGTAATAAGGTTTGGAGTTGTCAAGGCTTTGAAGATCTGGAGCAGCATGGCTATTTGAACCGGTGTCTGGAAGCCATGTAGAAGATGTCTATGCCCGATGCTCTGCATAATTTGCTGAATGTTGTCGTGATCTGATTGTGTTAGGATCACGATTGGGACACTCAGACAGGATGTGACCTATTCCACACCTGTTACAAGTACCAAAAACGGTGTTTTGATTAGATGCCCAACTAAACTGACCTCGGATAGCACCATTGTTGTTATTACGATTGTATCCACGACCGCCATTGTTACGGCATCGGTTAGTACCATTGTTGTTGTTACAATTGTATCCACGAACACGAGAACTATAGAAAGCCTGCGGCTGTGGTGATTGAGACTGGACTTGAAGACCGAGTTGAGACATGATTGTGCATGAAGAGACTCCGTTGGTATGAAATTTGTAGCCGCATGAGGAGATGGCCGATTTGTTGTGACAACCCTCACCAAATCAGGTATCCGTACGACTTAATTAATATCTAATTACTGCTTAATTACTATGCTTGCTTGAAAATGTGAATAAACTGCTACTGAATTCTGATACGTACACTTACTTGCATCATTCTTTATTTGCTGTCACTCCATTATTTACATACAGAACTTTAGTGACAAACTTGACGCACAAAAGCACAGTAGCACAATGAACGGATAACCCAGTAAACGTGCTGGCATAGCCAGCACCAGACAGACACTGTCTCTAAGGCCAGTATGAGCCGGGAATAGTTTACTACACTAGTAGAAAGTGTAGGGAGACGAGGATTGTAGAACTGCGTCTCTAGGTGATAGTTATAGTGACCGGATGTGCCAAAAATATGATTTAAACACAAATTCTGCACTTTAATATAAAATTCAGCTTTTTAGCAAACTAGTAAAGTGCAAAAACATGGGAAAATAATACTAGACACGTTCTAAAGTGTCAGGAATTCTTTGTGTCACTAAAAATAATATTATCGACACTATAAAGCTTTGTTAAGCACTTTAACGGATCAGTATCCAACCGAACAACCAGACTTAACCCGAAACACAAAAATATTGCCATTGACATTGTTTTTCTTTTTCTGAGCCAGTTAGGATCCCCGAATACCCTAACACCCACCACAAGACACTACATGTTAATATCTAGTCTTAACCTCTAATTTACTAACTAGACCTTAACCATTTAGTTGAAAAGTAACTATGGAACCCCCCCCCCCCCCAACCCCCAACGAAATCGGCTCCCCAAGGGGACAAACACTTACAACTTTTGATTATAATAATCTCATGGCCTAATATCTTCTAGACACATTACCTCTTGGACAATTAGAAATATGGATTATAAATGAACATCTTGGGTAATCACTTCTCATAAACCATTTAACAAAATCAACTCCTCTCTCTCTTCCCTTGCTCCACTCGGCCGAGAATCAAGCACCACCCACAACCATTTTTCGATTTCATTCAAGTAATTCCAAGCATATACAAGTGTGAAGGATCGCGTACGAGGAAGCCCGGTGCTTGCGGATTGTCAAGGACCTCACTACGTTGCTTTTAACCACCCGTTTTTCGACTAGTTTCTTCCCTAGCCTCGAGCTAGTAGTAAGTGACTCTACACGCCTCCTTGATCTATTCTAAAGTGGTTAATATGAACTTTGTCGGGTGAAAATCATGAACATACTAAATCACCTACTAAAAGTCTTGTAAAAGAATGAATATGATGGTTAATAAATGGATAATTGTGTAAAACTTGTGAGACTTGTTTTATTATGATTATTTAGTGTTGATTGATGCTAGTAGTAGCTCGGATCGTCATCTAACCCGGCTAAGTCATGTTCATGTAGCATGACCTGGGGTATGTTAAAATGTGAAAGTGGTTAGATGAAGAACACTACTACTATTAAACATGAACTTGTGTAAAAACAATATTTCTTATGAAATGGATTTCTAAACTAGTAGATCTAAGGATCTACAAGTGGTATTTTTGAAAAACCAAGTGTCAAGTGAAATCATATTTTCTAAACCGGATCTCTCATAAACAAAGGTGATTTTTATGAACACACAAGTGTGTAGACACTTGTGTAACACAAAGTTTTGACAAAGAATTATTTTTGTAAATTTTGACAAGAAGTTGTGGAAATGTATTTTCTTTAAAAACGAGATTCACAAGAAACTGAGTTCATCTATAAAAAGGTCTACTAAAATATGGGGAAATTACTACATATTTTACGCAAACCACAAGTTCATGTATTTTTGCGATTTATATCTAGTTTGACTAGTTTGATGGCTTGAATATTGTTTATTGTTGATTGAGAAAATTGTTGTTTGAATTTATAAAAGAAAATGATACGCTTGAAAGCGTGGCCGCCTCCAGTTACAGGGGAAACTCTGGCGAAATTTTTCCAAAAATCTAACACTTGGAAATATTTTTTATCGCAAGTGTTATAAATATATTTTTAACTTGTTTTCAAAAATGTAAATTTCGCCACGATTTTTATTACAAAATTTCTAAGTGTCGAAGGTGGGATTTTCACAAAATAAAACTTGATAAATATATATATTTCGTGTATATTTTTCATAATAACACTTGTGAGATTTTATGGTTATTTTGTGAACTACGTAAATATTATTTTTAGTGTAAAATAATATTACCGAATGTTAATGACTCCAAAAATATTTCTAACGCCTTCACAATAAATATTAAGTTACAACGGTATTATTATTACCACCCGATCTTTATCCGTAACTTACGTATTTTCAGAAAATACTCAAGTGTGCATTTTGACAAGGATATTATTTTGGGAAAATTATATGGAATAAAATATAATATTTTTGGGAAAAATATTTATATTTTGGAGTTAGAATTAAAGTATATTGTAAGTGAGATTTAATAATATATTTCGAAGATATACGAAACACACATGTATTAAAACCCCCATCCTTGGGAAGGAATATAATTAATACTTAAATACGAAGTGCAGACACGAAATAGTTGTCTAACTATTTCCCAAACACTTAAACCTTAAACTAAGGCACGACCGTCCGTCTAATAGAAGTTAGTACGTGTAGGTCGTCGCACAGCAGATTTTTCTGGGAGATACTTTTTAGAGACGCACTTCGGTGAGTTCATGTCCCCCTTTTCTCTTAATTGTTTTCAGTTTTCTAAACTGCGGGGGTGAAATACATGTTACTATATTTACGAGTACTTTATACATGGTATGGTTAGCGTAAGGAGGGTTACTACTTAGATCATGTGAGTGGGTAGGCGCAACTTGAGGCCATTAATCCTCATTGTAGGACCGAGGGACAGTAGCGGTAGATCTATCTGGGTGTAGCGAGCCCAACCCCTAAGCCCGCTTAATGGACCAGGTGGTGACTTTGTACCCATCGCAAAATCTGCTAGGTTTGAGTCTTCCTACTGCACATCACACATATCATTGGCTTTACAACCCAATGGTGATCTCTTTTTCCTTATTTGCTACATACCAGGGATTTTTATACATACAGACATTTTTACAACGGGTTATACATACCCACTTACACATGAACTCGCTCAACTTTACGTTGACTTTTCAAACTACATGTATTTCAGGAAACAAACGGATCTGGCACGGTATGCACGTATTTTCAAGCTGCGTTTGAATAAAGAGGTCATCCAGGGTTTAGAAGGTGTAACCTCTTCCTGGACGGGTTACATATCCCTAAACCTAGTATAGTTTTAAAGTCTTTTGATAAGTTTTTATGAACTCATTTAAGTCAAGTCAAGGTTTGTAACTTATTTTGTGATTGTTGAAAATGGGATTTTCTGAACTTTATTATTGGATGAATATCACACGTTTTTATCATATAGCATTGTTATGATTGTTGCTATGGTATTAAGAAGTCACACCAATTATCCCACGCTTCCGCAAAGCCAGGGTGTGACAGCTTGGTATCAGAGCCTCGATCATAGCGAACTAGGATTCTTTCTCGAGTCTAGACTATGATCATCAGGGCTCTCATGAAAACATTTTTACACTGCATACCACTTAAGTCCAGATCCAAAATATTTTTACAAACAAAAGTTGAGCACATTTTATTTATTAGTTATGGCTCAGTCTGGGAGGCTGAGGCTCGGTCTGGGAGGCTGAGGTAGTTGTCTAGTGGGACTAGGAAGAGCAGTCTGGGAGGCTGGGAGGCTAGTGGGACTAGGAAGAGCAGTCTGGGAGGCTGGGAGGCTAGTGGGACTAGGAAGAGCAGTCTAGGAGGCTGGGAGGCTAGTGGGACTAGGAAGATCAGTCTGGGAGGCTAGTGGGACTAGGAGAACTATTTGATTGCTTATTGGTGGCTAATGTGCTTATTTGACTATATGATTGATTATTTGTGCATACTTGTGTTTGCGCCACGGACCCTGTACCCATAGTATCGGACGACATAGTGTCATCAGAGCACGAGGTGCATACTTCAGATACTACCAGCACGGACGATGATGATTTCCAGTCATTTGCGCTGCCCGATGTTGTTGCGGAGCCTGCTGATGGCCCTATCGCTGGGGATTTGCCGCTCGCGGTGATCCCTGCCCCTGTACCCCTTGCCGCGTACCCTGTTGTTGACATGCCCCTTGACGTAGTCGCTGACGACGACGTCGACTTGCTTGATGAGGACCCACCAGAGGACGATTTTGAGGGCGAGGCCCACATTGCTGCCGGTGATCTCTTACTTCTTGCTGATGCTCCTGCAGAGGAGGCACCCATCCATTCACGTGTCCCAGATTCCTTTGAGTTTGTAGCATCTGCACCTTCACATGCGCTGGGAATGCAGCATCATTCGCACGACACGAACCCTGATATGGCATCATCCGCTGCACCTGCACCTAGCTTTGAGTTTGGTCATGACGTTGATGGCGATTCGGATCCTGTTTTCCCACCGGGCTTTGATCCCGATCATGACATTGAGTTTATTCAACTAGATCAGCCCATGGTGGATCCCGTAGCCCTTGTTGACCCTATGTTTGCTGATCCCGCTGATTTCGAGATGGAGTTGATAATTTGGAGCCTGCTGTGGCCCCTGAGCCAGTTGATGCTCCTGTCCTTGCCTCAGAGCATGACCTTGACCATGCCGATGCACCAGCTGTTGCTCCCTTGGTTGATGACGTACCTGTCGATGATCATCCTATCGTTGCTCCACTGTTGGGGGATGATCATGCTGTTGATGCTCATATTGATGCCCCTCACATTGCTGATATTCCTGCTGATCCGGTTATTGCCCCTTTTCCTGACCCTGTGCCTGTACAGTTCGATCATGCGCCTTTTGCGACCCATGTTGATCCTCGATACGCGCACACCGGAAATGGGTGGATAGACGATGACAATGGTTACCCACCTTTCGGGTTTCCTGTGACACTCTCTTATGGCTCCTGTTTCAGCCCCTGTTTCAGTTCCTATGGATGCACCTTTGTTCCCACACTCACCACTGATGCTCACCACACCGTTACATGACCCGGAGCCTGCACTTGAGCCAGCTACTACACCATTTGGGCCAGCTTGATGTTGCGCCTACTGAACCTACACCTTTACGTGGTCACGATCCTGTTTCTTTTTAGTCTGCCAGACGTTGCACCCCTTATACCTACCTGCATCAGGCAACCCCCCTCATTTGTGGAAAGGTTCGTTTTCCCTTGTGCAGATCGACGCCTGTTGCGCCATCGTGCCTAACACTTTCTGTCAGGATATACCCGCGCCTCGTAGAGATGCTCCAGGCCGCACCGCTTGCTACACTCACCTCTACAACGCTCGATAAGCCGATTTGATGGCCCCTATAAACGCACTATGCTAACTATAAACCCTTACCATTCCTCGCATTATGAAAAACACACACAGGATAAGTTGCTCCTGTAACATCAACTGCAGTTGAGGATATGAGTCGCGGAACGTTGAAGCTTGAGCTGACACCCCAAAGGGCAACTTCAAATACAGAACATTACATAACCAAAAACATGAGTTAAGTGTCTACATCACAAGACAACATATTGTCTAAAAGGTTTCTGTGAAACACCACGTCCTCCACTATGTCTTTCGCCAGCATGCATTGATCCGCCACGTACCTCAAAATTCCTTTTGCGCACTTGACCGTTACTATTACATCGTTCCCAGGATGCTGACACTCGTTTCTTTACTATCAAGCAACAGATCAGCTAGTTACTTCAACGTATGTCCTAGCTCGAGGAGGGATTCACGCATGTCGACAGTTTACTTTTCTTTCCTCCTCTACCTCAGTAACCAGTATAGTTGGTTTCTGGATTATGCGGATCGCATTACGCTTGGGTAAAGACGCTAATGATGAGCCAGGATTTCGGAGACTTTTGAGTACCACTTCTGACTATGTAATTTCGATGCACTAAAATACTTGTTGGACAAGGGTAGGGTGACCCTGTGTCCCTTCTGGTGCGACGCGTTTTATAAGACACCGTGATTGTGACCGGAGGATAATGAAAGCCCAATCATCTTTAAACACGCGACAGTACTTACGACCAATGACTAACGACTTTCTTCTAAGCACGCTATGTCCCCACTAAGCACGCTGTTGACCTACGTATTTGTGCGATAACTATAATGCTACATGCTTACTTGCTACCTTCCTATTTACAAGATGTGCAATACATGAGATAATATGTGATTGAATGTATAACGACTGTGCATATACGTATGTGTAATACACCTCTAAGGTCTTATTCGTTGAATGGAGACTTATGTGCTCACGTCCTTCACAAGACCTGACCTAACCGACTTTCTTCTAGAAAGATGTCGACTCAAAGGAACACCGATATCAACCACCCTCTACCTACAACAGAGGCGGAAATGCGAGAGCACCTCTTACAGGCCATCGCACGGTACGAGGCCCATCGCTCCGACTGCAGCAGAGGTACCTCAGGAAATAACCCACCCAACAGCTGCACCTACAAGCAGTTCTTGGACCACAAACCTCGAGAGTTCGACGGCACTGGGGGTGCCTTAGCCTTCGTGCGCTGGGTTGAAAAGACAAATTCTGTTTTACGATTGAGTGAATGTGACCACGAACATCAAGTCAAGTATATAACTGGACTATTGGTGGATGAGGCTCTGTCATGGTGGAACCATCAAATTCGGACAATGGGCGAGACTGCTGCATATGCTATGACGTGGGACGAGCTGAAGGATCTGATGCGTAAGAGATATTTCTCGAGGGCAGAAGTCCAGAAGTTGGAAACAGAACTGTGAACTTGAAAATGGAAGGACCAAAGATAGCGGAGTATGTGCAGAGATTTAACGAATTATCACAAGTTGCCTTACTCTTGGGGGCACCAGAGTTTAAGAGAATTGAACAGTTCATAAGGGGATTGGCACCTCAGATTCTAAGCCTGGTAACAACATCAAAACCGTCAACGATCACCGAGGCTATCAACATAAGCATAGCACTCACGGAAGAAGCAGTTAGACGAGGAGAATTTTCCACTGCGGAGGAGAAAAAGGAGACTGCTATAAAGGCATCTGGGGATAACAAGAGAAAGTTCGCAAATTTCAAGATGGTTACTCGGGTAAGTAACAAGAAGAAGGCCAAAAAGGGAAAAGATTACAAGGGTATCCTACCTAAGTGCGACAATTGTTTACGTTATCATGTCGGGCGATGCAAATATGGAAATTGTGGTAACTGTGGCAAGGTGGGACATGTCAAGGAAACTTGTTGGCAAAATACTGAACATAGTAATGGGGGCCAAGACGGTAGTGAGAATCACGAAGGGGACAACGACAATGATAATTGTCGAGGCAGAATGAGCGATAAACAGAAACGTGCTCAAGGTTGTTTTAACTGTGGAAGCAAAAAGCATTTCAGAAAATATTGCCCAAAAAACAATCAGGCACAAGGATGAAAGCTCCCCATCGGAGCTAGGGAAACACGCTAGGGATTCAAGTATGGATATCGGTACGTCCCGAATTACTTAATGTTATGCATCTGTATTGCCAAATACTGTTGCAAATTTTACAATTCGCACCTCTAGAGTTCAAGAGTGTGATTGGTTTAAATAACAAGTAGATATTCCAGTACCCATTAGAACTAGCTTAGGGAAAGCTAGTGGAAGCCAACGCGGTAACTGGAATCGGCAAGATAGAACCCGGAGAGCGTAAGTTTACGATAGATCTATTGCCAGTTGAGTTGGGAAGCTTCAACGTGGTAATTAGATGATCAAGCGGTCGAGCGGAGGTTGATATCCGCACCTCGATGACGAATGAAGGAATGATCGTGACTCACGAAGCAGGATACGCCACCACCGATCACGAATTACTTAAGGCACGAAAGTTGTTGTGGGAAGGACGTGTTTTTTCCTGGCTCATGTCGGGGACAAGGGAGCCGAAGAACTAAAACTTAACGATACCCCCGTGATCGGAGTATACCCTGAAGTCTTCCTTGAAGACTTGCCAGAGTAATCTCCTCGACGACAAGTCGAATTTTTGCATCAATCTGATTCCAGGCCTCGCGCCTGTAGCCAAAGCACCATGAGCAACTTACACCTTCGGAAATGCAAGGATTGACAGTGCAACCTCAGTGGTTGATAGAGAAGGAAGATAACAGACCAAAACTTTTGTTTTGGATAACCTCAGTTCTGCTCGCCAAAAGAAAGGACGAATAACTTTCAAATGACCGGGAGTCGGACGAGCTGGTCAACCAGAGTCGGTGGCTTTTGCTGAGGACTAACGAACTCCTTACATAACTGACCGTGAGGACCCAACTACTACTACACGACTGGTCGACAATCGAGCGTCAGAATTCAGGGAGAAAGTATACCCCAGGGCGAACTTGTGGAACAATGACTTGTTTTTAGACATGGGCAAAATGGCGTTTCCTACAATGTACAAACCAGATCTACACGGGATACGAAATCTGGAGAATCTAGAAAATTTATGTCTAGGACCTTTGGGAACCGAGGACCAAACTCGTAAGGATTATACTTAGAAACTATATCTGTCAACTCAATCAAACGTCATTAGCTTGACAAACTTGTCACTACAGTTAATAAAATCGAAAGTACTTAAATTTGCTTCCGTTGAAGACTTCACTTTTACTTCTAACGAGTAGATATTGCGTTTCTACTCCCCTCAAAGTAGTTGCATCACGTTGATTTCCTTCGCTGAGAGCGAACACACGTTTGTTTCGAATACTTGGTCATTTCTTCAATATAGCAAGTACACATTGCTTCATCTTCTTGGAAACTTATTTGCCACACATGCACCCTTTTGCTACGCATGCGGTTTCATTTCGAATAAATATTTCATTAAAGTTCAGATATTACATTGCTAAATCTAAATACTGGTTGGTGATTCGAATGACCTACATCCTTGTCATTGTTGACTCTTTTGTTATCAAGTCAATACATTTTCTTGCAACCGCTTTCTTTCAAGTTACATGTTTGCTATCATGCCAAGATTCCCTTGTTGATATGTACGATTATTGTTGGGTTACGTTGAAACTAAGTTCGATTGCTTGAACTTATCCAATTCGCATGTTTGATTTGAGACGCCATATGATGTATTGAGAGCATCATATTCTAATACTTTGGCACCGATCCTTTTGCTTCAAGTCATAGTAGACTTGTTTGATCTATGACTCCCCTAAATCGTTGATTGACTTTGATACCTTGCGGTGACACTTTCACAGAATTGAAGCTTGCGCTAATTTGATTACGCACCTCATACCCGGATTTAATTGTTTATTGACTCGCTCTAAATCCGTTTGCTTATCACGATTAAATCGGTCTCAACACAATTGGGTGTTAAAACAATGGTACATAGATTCATTTCATAAGCCCCATGTACCTCCTAACGATTCTTTCATTGTCAATCAAATGCCTTGCAGTACTTGATACTTTTTCATCTTCAATCAAAACAGTGGCTCTTTGATGATTCCGTGTTCAACTGAAAACTTTATAACGTTGTGTAAATCAATTCCTCAGGCTTGTTTCAGTACACTTTCATCTGATCACAAACACGGTGAACTTGTTCAATCACCGCAATTATGGAATTATGTCATTGCAACACCTTGTGGTGTCATTACAGACTTGTAGCTTGTGCTAATCATGGTCAACCGTTCACACAAAACTACATCAGCTGTTGTTGATTGTCTTTTAAACATTTCTGATGCAACTACGAACCGTGATACACCAGATTCGCCTGTATTTCATTCAGTGTACTTTCGAATTTTAAGAATGTCAAAACACTAAACTTTACCATTCATCTACTCGGGAGTTGACAAATCATTCTACTATTTCAATTGAGTTGTGGATTTTTGAGTTTATATAGCAGGTGCTATGTTTCGTGAAAACCCGTGTGCATATTACGATCGATCGTTTGAGAGTCTTTTTAAGTCAAGGCTCCTCTTTGTGGAACCCCCCTGCTAGCTGGGTTGCACTAGGCTATACGCCAAGTACGTCTCGTACCTCTAACATTAACTGCTATGAGCACACACCTTTTAACCCTAGAATTCGGATAGAAGATTATCTACCTTAATATTATTCATATACATACATGTGTGACGAAAC
The DNA here is from genome assembly GCF_002127325.2 of Helianthus annuus. Lineage (NCBI taxonomy): Eukaryota > Viridiplantae > Streptophyta > Magnoliopsida > Asterales > Asteraceae > Helianthus > Helianthus annuus. Next base: position 173,118,279 of record NC_035445.2, read on the forward strand.
CATAAGGGGGTTAAGGTAGTACAAATTTCGAGGACGAAATTTTTCTAACGGGGGAGAATGTGACAACTCTCACCAAATCAGGTATCCGTACGACTTAATTAATATCTAATTACTGCTTAATTATTGTGCTTGCTTGAAAATGTGAATAAACTGCTACTGAATTCTGATACGTACACTTACTTGCATCATACTTTATTTGCTGTCACTCCATTATTTACATACAGAACTTTAGTGACAAACTTGACGCACAAAAGCACAGTAGCACAATGAACGGATAACCCAGTAAACGTGCTGGCATAGCCAGCACCAGACAGATACTGTCTCTAAGGCCAGTATGAGCCGGGAATAGTTTACTACACTAGTAGAAAGTGTAGGGAGACGAGGATTGTAGAACTGCGTCTCTAGGTGATAGTTATAGTGACCGGACGTGCCAAAAATATGATTTAAACACAAATTCTGCACTTTAATATAAAATTCAGCTTTTTAGCAAACTAGTAAAGTGCAAAAACATGGGAAAATAATACTAGACACGTTCTAAAGTGTCAGGAATTCTTTGTGTCACTAAAAATAATATTAACGACACTATAAAGCTTTGTTAAGCACTTTAACGGATCAGTATCCAACCGAACAACCAGACTTAACCCGAAACACAAAAATATTGCCATTGACATTGTTTTTCTTTTTCTGAGCCAGTTAGGATCCCCGAATACCCTAACACCCACCACAAGACACTACATGTTAATATCTAGTCTTAACCTCTAATTTACTAACTAGACCTTAACCATTTAGTTGAAAAGTAACTATGGAACCCCCCCCCCCCAAACCCCCAACGAAATCGGCTCCCCAAGGGGACAAACACTTACAACTTTTGATTATAATAATCTCATGGCCTAATATCTTCTAGACACATTACCTCTTGGACAATTAGAAATATAGATTATAAATGAACATCTTGGGTAATCACTTCTCATAAACCATTTAACAAAATCAACTCCTCTCTCTCTTCCCTTGCTCCACTCGGCCGAGAATCAAGCACCACCCACAACCATTTTTCGATTTCATTCAAGTAATTCCAAGCATATACAAGTGTGAAGGATCGCGTACGAGGAAGTCCGGTGCTTGCGGATTGTCAAGGACCTCACTACGTTGCTTTTAACCACCCGTTTTTCGACTAGTTTCTTCCCTAGCCTCGAGCTAGTAGTAAGTGACTCTAAACGCCTCCTTGATCTATTCTAAAGTGGTTAATATGAACTTTGTCGGGTGAAAATCATGAACATACTAATCACCTACTAAAAGTCTTGTAAAAAAATGAATATGATGGTTAATAAATGGATAAAATTGTGTAAAACTTGTGAGACTTGTTTTATTATGATTATTTAGTGTTGATTTGTGCTAGTAGTAGCTCGGATCGTCATCTAACCCGGCTAAGTCATGTTCATGTAGCATGACCTGGGGTATGTTAAAATGTGAAAGTGGTTAGATGAAGAACACTACTACTATTAAACATGAACTTGTGTAAAAACAATATTTCTTATGAAATTGATTTCTAAACTAGTAGATCTAAGGATCTACAAGTGGTATTTTTGAAAAACCAAGTGTCAAGTGAAATCATATTTTCTAAACCGGATCTCTCATAAACAAAGGTGATTTTTATGAACACACAAGTGTGTAGACACTTGTGTAACACAAAGTTTTGACAAAGAATTATTTTTGTAAATTTTGACAAGAAGTTGTGGAAATGTATTTTCTTTAAAAACGAGATTCACAAGAAACTGAGTTCATCTATAAAAAGGTCTACTAAAATATGGGGAAATTACTACATATTTTACGCAAACCACAAGTTCATGTATTTTTGCGATTTATATCTAGTTTGAGTAGTTTGATGGCTTGAATATTGTTTATTGTTGATTGAGAAAATTGTTGTTTGAATTTATAAAAGAAAATGATACGCTTGAAAGTGTGGCCACCTCTAGTTACAGGGGAAACTCTGGCGAAATTTTTCCAAAAATCTAACACTTGGAAATATTTTTTATCGCAAGTGTTATAAATATATTTTTAACTTGTTTTCAAAAATGTAAATTTCGCCACGATTTTTATTACAAAATTTCTAAGTGTCGGAGGTGGGATTTTCACAAAATAAAACTTGATAAATATATATTTAGTGTATATTTTTCATAACAACACTTGTGAGATTTTATGGTTATTTTGTGAACTACGTAAATATTATTTTTAGGGTAAAATAATATTACCGAATGTTAACGACTCCAAAAATATTTCTAACGCCTTCACAATAAATATTAAGTTACAACGGTATTATTATTACCACCCGATCTTTATCCGTAACTTACGTATTTTCAGAAAATACTCAAGTGTGCATTTTGACAAGGATATTATTTTGGGAAAATGTAACACCTCGAAATTTTCGTGTCCAATAAATAAATGACACGTGTCAAATACGACAAAAATAATATAAACCCGGATTTAAAGTAAGATATGCGGTAGGATTTTCGGATATGTCGACATGTTAATTTTATACCTCTGAGCGACCCCGTTATTATAAATCCCGAGACCCCAAGCAAAATTGTAAGCACCTAATATATCTTAATCGGGTCATTAACATTAATAAAAAACATCCAAGTTAATAAAAATGGGTTCTAAGAAATTTATGCAATACAAATGATAAGACATGAGCCCATCCTCTTTTGCAAACCCATATTGCATAATGGGGTAGACATCTGGTCAAGTATGGGTAAAAGGCCAGCCATCAAAATTATTAATTCAAAGTTGACCGTTCAATGCATGAAAGGTTAATTTTTTTTGCCACTGATGATCGCTTACGGACCGTAAGGGTCATGCCTTACGGACCGTAAGGGGGTGAAGGGGTAAAAGTGTTTCCGCCATAGGCTTACGGACCGCAAGGCCCGTGCCATACGGTCCGTAAGCGATGCCCAGCGACAGAAAGTTGGCTGTTGGCTGTGTTAAACGGTAAAACATTAATGCCAAGATGTTCCAGAGATATGGGCGACCCCTAATCACTCCCTAACACTTTAGGACAGTTGTTGATCATCAAGGAACCCTTGTAGGCCATGTTGTGATGATCCTATGCATCAACATTGCCTATAAAAGGCCACTTTGTGCAAACAAGTTCCTCACACCTTGTTCTGCCTTCATTGATCACATCTGGAGCTCAAGAGCACTCTCTACACATCTCTTGTCTTGCATAGGACTTCAGTAAGTGTGCTTGACCTTTTCTTATTTAGTTTTTGCTTACTTTTAGCTTAAAAGTCAATCCGTCGTAACTAACGGTTGACTTAACGGTTAATCACAAATGGTCCAGTGATTAACCGAATCAAAGGTAGTTATATGTTGGTATTTATGTGGGTAATAAACCCTTAAAAGGGTTCCCCCTGATCACCACTCTAACTAGTTCAAATGACGAGTCAAACATGCTTAGAAAAAGTCAACAGAAATGTCATTTTGCGATTTCTTGCATAATCTGTAATGTAGATGACATGTGACCTGTTTGAACACTAATAAAACATGATAATAAGTATATAAACTAGTCTAAGCTTGTTTGATCCGACCAATTATTGTTTTGACCCGGTTCGGAGCCGAAAGTCGCAAAAGTTTGACTTTTGCATTGACTTCAGTTCTGACCCGTTAAAGTTTGATTTAGATATGCTTTAGGACTCTCTTAGGACCAGGTTACATGATGGTATAACCCTCTGTGACCGGTTCGTTGTTTGTCCGAGTCTTTTACACATTTCCGTTAAATGCTTAAAAGTTGACCGTAACGCCCTTTTTAAATTAAAACGAGAATTTCGGACAAGTGAAAGGATCATAACCTTGGTTACTGATTTCTAAGAATGTCCCAAAAAATTTCACGTCAATCCGAGGTCCAGAATAGGAGTTATGCTAAATAGCGCAAATTGCGAAACTTTAGTAATTAAATAGCGCAATTAGCATAACGCCTATCTAAACCCGGATTTCGACACCAAACCTTTTACTCACTGATGTAAAATAATATTTTGGGATTTTTAAAGATTTTTAATTAATTTTAACCTGCTCATAACCTGCGGTTATGGCAACGGTTCGGTAAATACCGAATATGCCATTTTCGGCCATAACTTGAGTTCTACAAAGTCTTTTGACCCGATTCCAGTTGCTACTGAATTTAAATAATAAATAAAGTATTTTAGACTTTATAAACTGTTCGGAAAACTCAGATTTCCTGTAGAACTCTAAAACCTCTTTTATAATCTTTAAAAAGACCGAAATACCCCTACGGGGCATAATTTGAACTTAAACTCGTTACGGGTATTAGGGAAGGTATCCTACTGATACCACAACCTCTTTAAAGCATATTGACTTAGGAAAATAGTGTGGGACTCTAACGGTTACCCGTTGCGCCTTTTGCGCTCATGGTTCGGCTTATGTAACTAGTTTACATGAATTAGCCGAAACGGGTCAAACCATATTGTTTTGACCCTAAAATCCAGAGTATGATTATTATACCCATATAAAACAAGTCTTCAAACTTGTTGGGTCAAAATCACGCTCCATTCACGGTTTTCGCCTTTCACGCGATTAAACCGTAACTATACTTTGAAACTGGCCGGTCTAAGCTACGGCTAAATTAAAGACCCGTTAGGATTCTAATAGGTTAAATTAAACCTTCGTTCCAGATTAGGGGACCAGTAAAAGCTATCTGCAATTTAATTCAATTTAAGGAATTATACTTGCAAAGGTAAATACTTTTGACTTATTCTCCGTTATACGGGCTTGGGTTACGGTATTTAAAATACCGCTTGGTCGGGCAATTGACCCCAACTCATTAGTAGTTCGGTATTATCAATGTGACCCATTTAAAAACTTGTTTTGTTGGCTTAACGCCTTTGGGGGCTTAATGACCATGTCCCGGATATCCTTGGCAGCATTTACGAATGGCCACGACCTTGACATCCCGGTGTAGGCGTACACCCGGCATTATGTCTATAACTATAAAAGTGTAGCCGTTGGTTACCCGCCACGGTTTTATACTATGTGGTGTGTCTATTAAACTTTAACCCGATACGACTCGGGCGACCGAACGCATAGTAACATGTAATTCTTTACAAGATTTGATTATAAATTATCCCAAGTTATAAAGAGTTTGTGCTTTGAGCATTTAAACCAATTTTATTAAACATTTTTACAAAAAGTGTCAGTTGAATGTATTTACCAGTGTAAACTGACATATTTTCCCAAAAAGACTAAATGCAGGTACTATGCGTAATTGGCTGGGATTTCTCCTTAGCATCACTAGAAGTCTCGCAAGCTTAAGATGCCTGAAGTCTGTTGAACAATACTTTTGTTATTTATTATTTGATCCCCTGTGGATTATTATTTCAACAATGGTGATACATTGATATTACACTTGACGTTGAAATATATTATCTTTATGCTTCCGCTGTGCATTCATATATATTGTGTGGTTTGACTATAATGTTGCCAACTACGTCACGGTAATCGCCCACCGGGCCCACCGGTGAGACACGTGGAAATCGGGGTGTGACAGAAAATTATATGGAATAAAATATAATATTTTTGGGAAAAATATTTATATTTTGGAGTTAGAATTAAAGTATATTGTAAGTGAGACTTAATAATATATTTCGAAGATATACGAAACGCACATGTATTAAAACCCCCATCCTTGGGAAGGAATACAATTAATACTTAAATACGAAGTGCAGACACGAAATAGTTGTCTAACTATTTCCCAAAAACTTAAACCTTAAACTAAGGCACGGCCGTCCGTCTAATAGAAGTTAGTACGTGTAGGTCGTCGCACAGCAAATTTTTCTGGGAGATACTTTTTAGAGACGCACTTCGGTGAGTTCATGTCCCCCTTTTCTCTTAACTGTTTTCAGTTTTCTAAACTGCGGAGGTGAAAAACATGTTACTATATTTACGAGTACTTTATACATGGTATGGTTAGCGTAAGGAGGGTTACTACTTAGATCATGTGAGTGGGTGGGCGCAACTTGAGGCTATTAATCCTCATTGTAAGACCGAGGGACAGTAGCGGTAGATCCATCTGGGTGTAGCGAGCCCAACCCCTGAGCCCGCTTAATGGACCAGGTGGTGACTTTGTACCCATCGCAAAATCTGCTAGGTTTGAGTCTTCCTACTGCACATCACACATATCATTGGCTTTGCAACCCAATGGTGATCTCTTTTTCCTTATTTGCTACATACCAAGGATTTTTATACATACAGACATTTTTACAACGGGTTATACATACCCACTTACACATGAACTCGCTCAACTTTACGTTGACTTTTCAAACTACATGTATTTCAGGAAACAAACGGATCTGGCACGGTATGCACGTATTTTCAAGCTGCGTTTGAATAAAGAGGTCATCCAGGGTTTAGAAGGTGTAACCTCTTCCTGGACGGGTTACAATTCCCTAAACCTAGTATAGTTTAAAGTCTTTTGATAAGTTTTTATGAACTCATTTAAGTTAAGTCAAGGTTTGTAACTTATTTTGTGATTGTTGAAAATGGGATTTTCTGAACTTTATTATTGGATGAATATCACACGTTTTTATCATATAGCATTGTTATGATTGTTGCTATGGTATTAAGAAGTCACACCAATTATCCCACGCTTCCGCAAAGCCAGGGTGTGACATTTGTAGTGGCAGCAAAGGCTTGTATTGGTGTGGTATTAGGTTTCTTGACCATATATTCATGGTTAGAGAGTAGGCCAGGAAGTTCAGAAAAGGTTGTCGGGAATTGCGAGCCAAGATAGTAGACTTTAAGCCATCATATTCCTTATAAAGACCAATCATTACAAGCATGACTAGGTCTTTGTCTATAACTGGTTCCCCAATAGCAGCCAAAGCATCAACATATTCTTGTGCTCTTGTGAAATAGTCTGATGATGTTTCATTATCTTTCATCTGTATTCTAAGCAATTGTGCTTTGAGAGTGTATTCACGAGAAGTTTTGTTTGGTGCAAAGGCACGTTCCAGGGCCAGCCACAATTCATGAGAATTTGTTCCCTGGACATGTTTGAAAGCACTTTCAGAAATTGTAAACAATAGCAACATGCGTACATGGGCATCATCAGATACCCATATAACTAGGGGTGTAGAAAATGCTCGCGGCTCGCTCGAAAAAAGCTCGACTCGAAAAAGCTTGTTTTGCTACCGAACCAAGCCGAGCTGGCTCGTTTTCCAACTTTCTTTCAACTCTTTTACACTCAGTGCACTCAATACCTATAGAATCAGAGCTCATGCAGGCCTTCTATTCTTCTCTAGTGATGTGTCGGTTTGGGATCTGGATCCCATCAACGAGACAACCGGTTTCGGGATAAACATGAACAACCGACAAGGAACAGTTAACTGATCGGAGTAGGGTGATTCTTGTTCGATCGAACGACTTGGGACTTGCCGAGGTTCCGTTGTTTAGAACGTTGTCATACCGTCTCAAGCAAACCGCAAAACTTTTCAAACTTGTCAAAGTAATCGAGTTCAAGACGATCAGATTCGTTGGGACGGATTGCCGTCCGATCGGATAGCCATCCGATCGAACTGCAATCCGATCGGATTGCACTTGGTTCCACACTTAAACTTTTCTTCAAAACTTGCAAAGCTCTGAACGTCGAACAGATAGCCATTCGATCGTATAGCCATCCGATCGAACGACCATCCGATCAGTGACATTTGGAACTTCGACCCTTAATCATTTTCATAATTTTCAAAGAACATCAGTTTCCAACGGATTGCCACCCGATCGGATAGCTATCCGATCGAGTGACTGTCCTGCTGTGAACTTGTTCTCACTAAGTGTCGAGCCAATCGGATCGCTATCCGATCGAGCGACCGTTCGATCGACGACTTGAAAGGTAGAGATACTTCTCTTTTTGCAAAATGCAACAACGAAAACTTCAAAGCCATCATACACAAACACATCCTTACCAAACGAATGTCAATCCGACCGAATGGCCATTCGATCGGATGGCCATTCGAACGGATTGGCATCCGATCGACTGGCCATCCGATCGGATTACCATTCGACACTTGGTAACTTTTCACCGTTTTACGCGTCGTTCTTCGCTTGTGTTATCATTAACTGTTCAGGCTAATCTCTCAGCGCTCCCTTCAATCCAAGAGAGTGTTTATTAACTTAAACATGATCTGTGAGTATACTCGAACCATTTTTGCTTTACGCACTTTTGGGTGTTACATACGTTACTTATTCGAAAATCAAAATCGACACACAACGCAACACTATTTATACGCTGACCGTTAATGCATGCTAAGTGTTATTCGATGAATGCTTGTATGTTAAGTTAACACAGTGATTGTTTCCTGACACCTTAGCAACGATAGTACTATAGTTTGGACTCAGCACCTGTCGTGGACAGGGGTTGTTAAGGGCTTTACTTCACGTGTCCCAGTGGGGATATGTGTTGCGCATTCTACAACTCGCAGTCGCGTCTGTGCATATTTCTCTGTTGATAACCTACTTGCCTTCACTTTTTACATGTTAGATGCTGGTTATGCGTAAACTATTTCGAATTCTATTATAGTATCAAACTTGTATGCTCACCTTTACACTATGTGTATTGACCTCTATTTTAACGTATGTGACAGGTGTTTGAGATGCTAGGATGTTGCTTGCTTTTCATGGAATCAAGTAGGAGAGTCTAGAAACAAAGACAATTTATTATTTGAATCTGAGTTGTCGGAACAATGTTTTGTTTTGAGATATCTATGGCTGTAATAATTGGTTACTTGATGGGTTATGGTATGGGACATAATATTAACTATCCGGTAATTTAGTTGTTATGGAATTTCTCTTGACAATCTGTTTCGCTCAGTGCCATGCCCCGATGTTTCCGTCATCGTTTGGTGAAGAAACACTAGATAAATGGTCGGAACCGAGATATCTAGGGGGTTTGAATCCGCATAAAAAGGTTGGTTTTCACTCGATTGATTCAGATCCGATTGATCTTCTTCTCCGATAACTCTGCAAAAAAGAGCACCGTTAGCCTCGCCAAGGGGAGAAAGGGGGTTCTCTCCTTGACCCGACTCCGGTGTGAGAATCAGTATTGGTAATGAAGAAGAAGAAGTATTTGTAAGTGTGTGTAACTTGCTTTCATACCTGGGTTCCTTCTCATATTTATAGCCGGGAGTCATTTTAGGCGGGAAAACCCGTTAGTGAAAAGTTGACGGAAGATGCTAACCCCGTAAGCAGTTACACTTCCTTCCGTCAAGCTTCTTGATCCGGTGTGAGAGCACATGGATCGTGGCTTAGATCGAAGGCTGGGAATTTGCCACGTGTAAAGTGATTAAGTGGAGATTACTCTCCAATTGCATGCTTCCGTTGTGAATCCAGGGATGCATGAGATGGTGACACGTGTCCAGACGGTTGTAACCGTCTTGGTGGTGCACGATTGTATTTCTTCTAGAAGATTACTGCTGTAATCTGGTGTGGCACCTTATCGTGTGGAGACAGGTGAATAAATAAATCCCAAGTCTGGGTAAATAATATCCAAGTCTGGATATAAAGGCGGGAGTATTCATCTCAGGATTTTCATCCTTTGTTTATGGGAGGAAGCGCAAAGGTTTATGATTTCCTTTGGGCGCGCAAGTGTTTGACAGTTTGACTGTTCTTTAAATCTCTGTTTGTGAGACCAGTGCGCGGTCGCGCAAGGTATAAGGTTGATCAGTAAGGTTTTGGTATGGTTCCCAGCGCTTTTTATGGGGTTTTTGGGACCTTACCCCTTCAGTTGGGGTGTGACAAAAGTGCTTATCTTGTGTGACTTATTGTTGTTTACGTGATTATACGCTTTGAATGTGTTAACTACGAAAGTTTATGGTTTTACAGGTTAATCGCGTAATTCGATGAAGTTGGAGAGCTTGGTGATGAAGAGGAACGACCGTGGATGGGAATCAAGATACTTTACATTAAACAGGAATTGTTCGGGTCGATAAATAGTTTGAATATACAAGAAAAATGTGAAACAATAAAGTCAAGGGGCTTGTGGGTAATTAATTGAAAGTTGAGATGTAGCAAATATGGAGACATGGGGATACGATGTAAGCTACAGTTATCCAAACGTAGCTTACGATTCAGGTATGATGAGTTAAATGTTTCCAGCGAACTCCAGTGGCATGTTTATTCTAGAAGGCAATTGAAGATTAATCGTATCTCTGGCATAGAAGGATGGGCCATGTGCATCTGCGAAAAATGAACCACTTAGTCAAAAACAACTTAGTGTTGGGGGTTCCTTTACGTAGTTTTAATATGCACAATAAGTGTGAATCATGCGAAAAGGGAAAAATCAAACGAAAGCCTTACAAACCGAAAACTGTTAACTCGATCCAAAAACCACTTGAATTGCTTCACATGGACCTTTTTGGCCCAATCCATGTTGCTAGCATTGGTGGGATGTCCTTTTGCATAGTTGTCACTGACGATTTCTCACGATACTTGTGGGTATTTTTCTTAAAAAACAAAGGACCAAACTGTTGGAATTTTAAGAGATTTATTCAAACAACTTGAGAAAATTATTCACTTCATATTAAGAAAATCCGAAGTGAGAACGACACTGAATTTAAAAATCAAAATATGGACGAGTTATGTCGGGAAATGGGAATAGTTCATTAGTTCAGCACTCCTTATGTTCCTCAACAGAACGAAGTTGTAGAACGGAAGAACCGTACCCTGATTAAGGCGGCCCGAACTATGTTTTCTGAATTTAAGTTACCAATTTTCTTCTGGGCCGAGGCGGTAAACACTGCATCCTATGTGCTTAACCATGTGCTTACTGTCAAAAGAGAAGACAAACTTGCTAGGAATTGCTTGAAAACAAGAAACCGAACTTATCCGGTTTTTAGCCTTTTGGGATCAAGTGTGTTATTAAACGCACCAAGGATGCTCCGAAGATGGGTGAACTTGGAGAGATAGGGTTCTTTCTGGGTTACGCTAATGGAGCTCCAAACAAACGCGTTTATAACATTAAAAAAGGTATAGTGGAGATCGTATATGATATAACTCCTTTTAGTTACTATCCTCCACTGTCCGAATTTGGTCCTAAAAGTAGGTACAATTATGAGATACTTTGATTCATTTGATCTTCCTGATGTTTCAGAAGAAGATTCAGAGGTTGTCTACACGCATCTTGTGAACAAAGATGAAGTGGATGCTAGCTGGAGAGCAAGTATTCCTACAAACGTGACCCCAAATGTTTCCTCAGGAGTGTCCAGTCGCTGATTCTTCAATAGTAAACGACGTTGTTGCTGTGCAGTTCCCTAATGAAGCTGGTCCTAGTAAATCTGAAACTAGCGCGAGATGCGGCTCTTGAAGCTGGATCCTCTTCTCAAGTATTGGATAAAGGAAAAGGAGTTGTGGAAGATACAGATGTTGGTATGTTATCGGAAAAGGAGTAATCTTTCTAGAGAGCCTCCTTGGTGAGCTCTGTGTGTTCTAGAGGGAGAGAGAGACTATGTGTTAGTGAGAGAAAGCTAGGGTTTAGATCTTTGTGATCTAAACCAGCTTGTAGAAGATGATGTATACTTGTTCGGTATGTAATCTGTGTTGATTGTAATGAAATGAATGAGTTTCTCCTACATCTTCTTCTCCATCTTCTATGTTTTTGGTGTTTCGTGTTTTGAATCAAGTACAATGTTGATGTTTGTCATCAATCCAGTGCTTTCACAGAATTAACGTTTTTTTGTATGTGTGTGTATCGTAAGCCACAACGAGTACTAGTACTGTGACGAATCGAACCGATACCGACCGAACAACAGTACTGGTATTATTGGAATTGGTATCAGGTTTATCCGAATTGGTGTCAGTATTCGTTTTTATAGTTTCGATTGATGTAAAACACGACTTTATTTCTGTGGGTTTTGGTTACGATATAGTCAGCTTTGATATTTTTCAATATTTTATCTCTACCCGTACAAGCGGACTGTATCACACCGTAACTTTGTAGCTTGAACTGTCTGATTGTAGCTTTTATTTGATGAAAGATCTATATTATTGTAAACGTTATTTTATATTTTGTGCATATATCGAATTCCCCCTGTATCACTCGGGGAATTTCACTCATTATTCACAAATCTACTTTACATTCACAAACTAGCTGTGTTTCTTGTCTATATGGTTTTTGAAACATAAGGTTTTCTTAAGAATGAATTCAAACACTGGTTTGTACACATACTTAAAACTTATAATTATGGAAGAAAATATAATTAACATTAACATATGTATATATATGTAGGTTGAGATAGGGTTGTTGTTTATGATGGATCAGAGTTGTTCTTCCAGGTAACTAAACGTGATAGAAATTTCTTGACATCAGAGGGACTTCGAAGGGAGTAAGAAGCCATGGTGTCCTTTGGGCTTGTGGACACAACAATAGAATACCCTTTTCCTCTCTTCTTTATTGCCTGTTAATAAGTTAATTAACTCATTAATGATGTATGTATATATACATATTGGAAATTAAAATAGGAGAACGATATATATATATGACCTTAAACGCATCTTCATCGGTCCGATCATCACCGATATAGATAGGGAGGACATCATTTGAACTTCCATATCCAAGTGTCTCCAGTAAATACTCCAAAGCATGACCTTTATCCCATTCGATATCAGGTCGAATCTCAAAAACCTATATGACGATCAAGTTTTTTTTTTTTTTGAGTTATATTTTATTGGTTATAATAAAAGTTCTTGGAGAGTTATTCCATTTGGTTCTTGGACTTGACCATCACGAATTCATTTCCATATAATGAATTAGCTATCAATACCTCATTTTCATTTACATGCATATATTATATATTAAGAAGTAATTAGGTGACTGACCTTTTTTCCTTCGGACAACCTAAATTCTCCCAAGTCGTCTACCAAAGACTTAACTACTTCTTCTAGCACCGGAAAGTCCTGAAATGTTTTACTTCGTTAACGTACTTACAAGTATTAATTTGAACATATATATAATATGTAATGTAAAGTATATAATATACCTTATCCGAAACATGTCTAAAATGTACAGAAACACAAAATTTATTATTTTCGAGCATGACACCTTTTATATCATTGGTTTCTTCTTTCAACACATCAAGTATCTGCACACACAAATAAAAATCACAGTACGTCTAGGATCGATGTTTAAATTTACATAAAATATATTTATTACCTTGTAAATCAAAGGCTGGTATATCTGTGCTGGTTGGAAACGTACAACTTCTTCACCCTACAAAACAAACAAAACTCCAATTAAGGATATTAATTTATATTCATAAAATTTACTTGGAAATTTATTCTCAATCACTAGAAATGAATTTACATTTTTATCGACAGGTCTGTTCTGGCACTGAAAGGGGGCTGCTATGTCCAGCCCATGGCTTCCCGCATAGTAGATATCATCTAATTTTACAAATCCATATACCTACACACCAATTTCAAATTATTTTTACTAGCTAGCTACTAGCTGTTTAATTAAAAAGAAGTTAATTATTAATTAGATCCACATATACCTTATCACGACTTCTTCCACTTATGATCGCCGTTGGAAAACAACGCGCAACTTCACTTACTACCCTTCTCATCTGCGCGCGTTCAAATCAAAATATTATTCATTACCAACCAATAAATTAGTGTACTAGCTTAGCTAGTTTAGAAAACACAAAGAAGCATGCATACATACCTTTTTGGACATAAAAGCTTCATCTGGATTTGGCACAATGTTGGAGAGTGTTCCATCATAGTCCAAGAACACTACAATTTTTTTCCCTTTGGCTCTCACTATCATTTCATCAAATGTCTCCAATGCAGATGGATGTTTTTTCTGTATCATTCAATTCTTCTTTAAATTATTAACACGTTTTCAAATTTAATTAGAAAGAGAAAGAATACGAACCAGCCATGACTGATACCCGTTTTCATTCATTGATATACAGTCCAGCTTTTATATGAAGTTGTGGCTGTCCAAGATTAATGATAAACTTACTTAGTAAAGTTTTATCCATAATTTGATTTGATATACGGAAAAATAACATAATCATTTTGGTCAATGCAATATATATGATTGACAGATTATATATTGTTGAGAGCATATATTGTCAGGCACCGTGTATTTAAAAGTTTTAATGGTTAATTAAAAGGCAAACAAAATAATTTATGTATATTCTAGCAGCATATATATATGCATATCAATATATCATGTAGCTAGGTAGGATCTTCAAAAATATCTTATAATTACTTGGAAAGAAAACGTTAACACCAACCGATCGATGTGAGGATCAAAACTAAACTTGAAGAAGGAATAAGTACCTTAATATACAAACGCTTGGGTTGTTGATTGTACGTGCAACGAATCTTGGCTTCTGAAAACGATCAAGTAGGTCGTCTTCAGAGAGAGAGAGAGAGAAGTGTGGAAAGATGTTTTTAACGGTTGATCATATACAAACGTATGTGAATGAGTGATCAGTGAGTGAGTGAGTGTGTATATATACAATTAAATGAATATAAAAATTTGTTTGTTTAATCGACAACTACATTTATTTCCATGGGTGGAGTTACAAATTGTATCATACAATACAATAGGAAGTTTATTTGGCTAGGAAGGCTAGGAAGTGATCTTGACCATTCATTAAGTTAATCAAGAGCTAAAATTAAATCAGGGAAATTGAATTTGAAAGGAAAAAAAGAGGCGCGTGAGTTTGTTCAAGGGCATTCTAGTCAATCCAAGTCAATAGTTTCTCTCTCCTCCAATTCCCCCCCCCCCCCATTTTTTAAACGTTAATAACTCTTTCATACAACATTATTTTTTTATAAAAATTGCACCAAAAAAACGAGCGTTTTTTATCTTTAAAACGAGTATACTATTGCTATATTTTAAAAAAAAAAATTAAAACCCAGTTGCGTAAAACGCAATAGAAAAACCATCAGTTACGTAAAACGCAATGAAAAAAAAACCTAAAAAATGACATTTTTCTAAAACGCAATGCACCAAAAACACAAAGAAATGACTTATTTGTAAAACGCAATGGCCAGAAAACACACAGAAATGTCTTATTTGTAAAACGCAATGGCCAGAAAACACATAAAAAAGTGTTTTACCTAAAACGCAATGCACCAAAAACACAAAAAATGTCTTATTTGTAAAACGCAATGGCCAGAAAACACTTAAAATGTTTGTTTTCTAAAACGCAATGGACTGAAAACACATAAAAAAGTGTTTTACCTAAAACGCAATGCACCAAAAACACAAAGAAATGTCTTATATGTAAAACGCAATGGCCAGAAAACACTTAAAAATGACTCATTCTAAAACGCAATGGACTGAAAACACCTAAAAATGTGTTTTACCTAAAACACAATGACTAAAAACACTTAAAAATGTGTTTTTTTTTTTCTAAAACGCAATAGCCAGAAACCACATAAAACTCTCTTATTTCTAAAACGCAATGGACACATAAAACTGTCTGTCACTGTGAACTGTCTGAATTGTCTACGAATTACTGTCTTCGAAATGAGCCAATTTCTGGAAAATCAACCCTACCCAGGGGCTCTGCCCCTTGGACCCCGCCAGGGGCTGCCGCCCCTGGGACCCCGCTACCAGGGGCTGCCGCCCCCGGACCCCCGCAAAGATCGTAAAACGCAATAACTGAATCAAAAACTCAGATCGTGAAAATGGAATTAAAGAATTTCTTACATGGATCGAAGTCGATTTCTTTATCAATTGACGAAATTTGAATGATAGAAACACTTATCAACGCTCGAATCGAACGAATCGAGTGATTATCTCCAAAATCACCGGAAAAAACGAGATTTTTTATGAAATTAAACTGGGTTTTCTTCAAAAAAAAGCTGAACACGTTGATCGGGTTTTGAATCATTGATTGGTGATGAAAATTGCACTATAATGTAGTGATTATTGAGATAGAAAGTGAAGAAATAGTTGAAGATGGTGGGTTTTGAAGTTACTGGGTTTTGAAAAAGGAAGAAGAAGGAGTTGGATTGACTAAAATACCCTTTCTCTTTATTTTAAAATTTGCCACATGTCATAATCCTATGACTTCCTATTCTTCCTAGCGAAAATTAACTTTCTATTTGATCTTTTACCTTATTTCCATTTCCCAAAAGTAGGTGTTAATTTGATATTATGACAATTGGTTCGTATTTTACTCCATTAATTAAAGCGGTCTACTTTTATATTACAAAAGGCTTAAATTATAAATCACCATAATTCATGTTTTGATTCTACTTTTGGATTGAGATTGTAATGTATATACTCTAAACTGTTTGGAATATACGATAATAACTTGAATATACTTCTTTTGGTTGTTACTTTACTTAGTTTAAATTAATATCAAGATCACTTAAACCTTTAGAGCATCTTTAGTGCATCTACATCAAGTCAGTTTTCACATCATATTTCTACCCGTATTTTAAACATACTTATTTCCACTCAAATGGTACAACTTTGGGATTTTTACAAGCGCAAAACATGTATGCGAACCGATCCAAAACAAACTTTGGATCACACTAAGAATCCAAATGCAAATCATATAGAAGGGTGTTTATCGAATATGTACACTACAGGAATGTTGAGCAATAGCATGTCGCCGCTGTTGGTATATCCGGAACCCGGTGTCCCACAATAAACCCCAGCCACTCATTCCGTATCATGATCGAACGGCTGGGGTTTATTTAACTCAATAGCAGCGACATGAGTGATCAACAGCGGCAACGCGCGTCGCCCCTATTAACCCTAAAACGCTGCAGCCCTTAAAGGCGGGTTTCTTCCCTCCTTTCTCACTTTTCCCCCAAATCTCTTCTCCTCCTTCGCATGTGAACGCTCAAGATCGATTAAAAGGTATGCTTTTGTTAGATTTTGTTAAATTTCTTCTATAATTTATGTTATATCCTCTTTAATTTTTGTGTTTGTATGTATGTATGCTAGATATCGGACCACTATCGTCTCCACCGGCCACCACCTGATCTCCACCGTCACCACCTACTAGAAACTTCAATTTAAGGTTAGTTTATGTTTATTTTTGTTCAAAGATGTGAATGTTAGTAAATGTATGTTAGGATGTATCTTCAAAGATGTGAATGTTAGTAAAAGATGTGTAATTTTGGTATGTAAATGTGTATGTAAGGATGTATGTTTGTATATAAATGTGTATATGTGAAAATGTATAATGTATGTAAACTTGGTGAAAATGTGTGTATGTAAGTCTATGTACATGTGTATGTTAGCTTGTAAGTATGTATAAAGTATGTGTATTTGGTGAAAATGTGTGTACATTAGCTTGTAAGTATGTGTATTTGGTATATGTATGTGTGTATGTACGTGTATATAAGAATGTAAGATTGTAGATGTGTACGTTAGCATGTAAATATGTATAAAACATGTGTATTTGGTGATATTGTGTGTATATTAGTATGTATGTGTGTATGTAAGTCTATGTGTGTGTAGGTGTATTGTATTTGGTGAAAATGTGTGTATGTTAGCATGTATGTGAAACTTTGTAGTATGTATAAAATTAGTATGTAAGGATGTATAAACTAAGTTTATGTCGTATGAAAAGTTATTAACGTTTAAAAAATTGGGGGGAATTGGAGGAGAGAGAACATATTGTCCTGCATTGACTAGAATTCTCTTACACAAACCTACGCGCCTTTTTTATTCTCTTCAATTTCACTCATTTAATCTTAGCACTTGATTAATCAATTGATGATCAAGATTACTTCCTAGCCTTTCTAGCAAAAAAAAAAACTTTATATAATATCCTAACTGATGTGTGTAAAATGCAACATATAAATTACATCAAATGGGGCATAAAACTAACCCTTTTTAAGTACTAATGTTGGAAAAAGTGTGTTTTTGTCTTCCTTTTGTATTTTCAGGATTAAATGAGCTCAAATTAACAAAAGAAGCAAAAAGACAGCTAAATCTAACATAAATACAAGAAAAGGAATAAAAGTGGATTGCCCGACCCCTCAACAGCATCTTCCCAAGCAAAACAGAGAAGGCAGAAGACTGAACACGCCTCGTGCTCAGCGAGCATGGGGCCGTGCCGAAGAAGCAGCAGAAAAGAAAAACCTATAGAAGCTTCTATTGCCCACCACGGGGCCGTGCCCAGTGAACACGGGGGCGTGCCCAAAGTACAGCAGGCGCATTAATTGTAATTGTGAATTACAATTAATGAGGAGAGATAGTGTCAGACGGGCACGGGGCCGTGCCCAACGGACACGGGGACGTGCCCAGGCCTCTGTTCAGCCTATAAATAGGAGTGCTTGGATTCATTGCAACTCATCCCTTGGCACACCACCTCTATCACACTTCATCCACCACCCACCACCATCACAACACCATCATCCACCACCATCATCCATAGTCCATCATAGAGTGTGTGAGTCGTCTCAGGATCCAAGATTGATCGTAAGAGTTCTTGACAATCAAGGCGATGTTTTCCTAAGTCTCTTACATCACTTGGTGAAGACAAGTGTTTAGTATAATACTTTTTATTTTTAATCTTTTGCACCTTTTATTTGGTTTTGTATTAATGACTTTAATAACTAGTTGCTTATGTTGAAGGTGACTTTTCCTTATCGTTTGTCCGTGGTGTCTTGGCATTATTTTAGTGTCTATATAAAATAAAAGATTTTCACCATTCATATCTCCACGGTCTATATGGAGGTATGTTGGCTACCTGGTCGGGGGTTAAGGGAACGGTTTGGTAAGGGTCTTGCCCTTGTTCAGCGTTTAGAGGTCCTGCAAGGGACCTGGGTCAAATTTAGTAGGATCTCCTTCAATACCCAAAGGTATTGGATGGCGGGGATCCAAACTCTTTGACCCCCTCATAAGTTAACTACTATTAATACTATAACCCGGCTATTTAACTGTATCCCTGCTGACTCAGACTACTTAGTCGAGGGTAACGTCACCTCCAAAAGAGGGGCCTACCATAATTTGCATTAATAACTTAATTCTTTATCTTTTAGTAATCCGACCCTTTTAGGATTGTATCCTTGCTGACTCAAACTACTGGGTTGAGGGTAACGTTGCCTTCAAAAGAGGGGCCTACTACAATAACTAAGATAATATCTTAAACAAGTGCAAAAGTGCGAAAATAATCAAAGGTTATACTAATACACGAGTCGGATCCAAGTGATTCATCTTGTCTATCTGTTTTTATTTTTATTTTATTTTTCAGCATTTAGTTAGTTTTATTTTCTTAGTTTAAAAAAAAATCTTTTCTAACATTTTGATTTGATTAGACGTTGAGGATAAGCCGGTACTAAAAGCTCTTGTGTCCTTGGACGACCTCGGTATCTTACCAACACTATACTACGTCCACGATGGGTGCACTTGCCCATATGTGTGTTTAGTGTTAGTGAATATCGTGTTTTATAAATTTAAAACTTGGCTAAAAAAAGTGTAAAAAGGGCTTAAAATACACACCAAAAATATAACACACTTCACGCACATCAAGTTTTTGGCGCCGCTGCCGGGGACACAAGGATTTTAAGAAAGCTTAAAATCGACGGCCTAATCAGCTTTTCAAACCTTTTTTAAAACGCGCGCACATTTTTTTGCATTTTAGTTTAGTTTGCATTTACAGTAGCCTGAACACGCCTCCGTGCTCAAAGAGACCAGTGACTTTAATTAAAACGCCCAGATACAGACCCTGAACACGGGGCCGTGTCCACTGAGCACGGGGCCGTGCCCAGCTTCTGTTTTTGTCTTTGTTTTTGTTTTCTGGTCTCGAGACTCAGTTGTGGTCTGTTGAGTGATTCTTATGGATCAATACTCAGGAGGCTATAACTACACCTATGAGGAGGATGATTAGATGAGAGACTATTGCACTAATTGTGGAAACCCGCACTCGGTACAATATTGTAACTTGTTTCAACCATCCACTTCTTACAACCATTATAAGGAGTCCAGGTACGCGCCATCAACTTCATATACATCCTATGAAGACCCAAGGTATGAACCTCCTCCCTCATACTCATATTTTGATGAACCAAGATATGAGCCTTCATACTCATACTTTGAAGAGTCAAGATATGAGCCTCCACCTTCGTACGCTTATTATGAGGAACCATGGCGTGAACAACCCACCTCATATGAGTACTATGAAGAACAAAATTTCGACCCTTATCCATCATATGCTTATCATGAAGAACAATGGTGTGAACCATCTACTTCATATGGGTATTATGAGGAACCAAGGATCGAACAGCCGGATTCAAGCCATGAGAATCCCGATCCTTACTTTATCACCGACATAGCCGATAGGATAATAGAAAAACTCAAATTTATCGAAAGATGCATAAAAGAATCTCGCGCAAGGGAAGAGGAGTCCCGCGCAAGAGAAGAATTAAAAGAGGAAGAAACGATAATTGAGGAATTAAAAATGGAAGAACAAATAAGTGAAAAACCGACACATGAGCTAAACAACGAAAGAGGTGAGGACGATAACGTTAAAATTCAAAAAGAGTCTAATTTTAAAGAAATTAATCTCTTATCACCTTCTTTTGAAAATCATTGTTTAGTAACCACTCATGCTAAGTTTTTAAAAGAGTTAAACACTAATACTAAAATTGAAGAAATGGTAAGTATTAAGTTAACTAATGATCAAACTTCACTAATAAAAGAAGATCCTTTTGAAATTAACATTAAACCGGTTCCGTGTTTTTTTTCAAAATTCATTTATTAGTAATGTCACCATTGATAAAGATCTTTATGTTAACATAATGCCTAATTACATTTTTGTAACACCTCGGAAATTCCTGTCCATTGAAATAAAGACACGTGTCATGAGAAACAGACGTGTCAGGAAAACCGGATCAAATAAAAAGATGTATGGTAGGATTTTTTTAATAAAAAGGGCGTCATGTTATTTAAAATACCTCTGAACGACCCAAGGGCGACATGTTATTAAATCACCTCTGAGCGACCCGAATTTTATAAATCCCAAGATCCTTAAATCATTTGATAAACATCCTACATGATAACCGGTTGGTTCCAAATAAATAAAGTTCCATCTTTATTATTATGGACATTGGATTAATAAGGTTTGTTACTACTGAAAATACTAAATAAAATCCTTGTAAATAGAATCAAGAATAATTATGAAGCTTGTTAACTATAATGGGAATCCAAGACTTGTTCTTGGTGTTTCCGTCACTTTACAAGTCCCATAAAAGGTCACATGAAGGAGAAAACATGTAAGACCTATCCAAGCATGCAATGGCTGAGCCAATGGCCCCACTACTGAAAAAGATGGACTGAATTCGGAAATGGCTTGATTGCATGGTCAAGACTTAAAAGTTTACAAATTTTTGTCCTCTGCCCAACGGTTACGGACCGCAAGGCTCAAGGCTTACGGTCCGTAAGGAGGATACCTGGGCGATTTCAGCAAAGGTCGGTTACGGACCGTAACCATTTCAGCATACGGTTCGTAAGAGATGCTTACGGACCGCAAGGCCTTAAGCTTACGGTCCGTAAGGCTGTCGCTGGCAGCAGGTTTTGGACAGCTGCCTGTTCAGCCTGTTGCACCGACTTAAATAGTGGTTTTTCGAAACATGGGACTTGCTAGGCAGTTTTTAGCCACATAGGGACACCTGGGGTGATCACACATCAATTATAGACTTGCATGTCTTGATCTTGAGCTCATGGGTGCACTACATAAGGGTCAAGAGTTGTGATCATTTGATCATTCATTTGCATCTTCACTTCTGGAGCTCCTGGACAGCTATCAAGTTTTCTTAGGCTCCATAATCCTTCTTAGGACTCTTGTAAGTGTCCTTAACCTCCCTTAATCCATTTTAGCTTAGTTAATTAGGTAAAAGTCAAACCATCGTAATTAAGGTTTGACTTCGGGATTAGTCCATAATTACTCACTAATATCCCGAATTAAAAATACCTTTAAGTAGGTAATTATGTGGGTAACAAACCCTTAAAAGGGTAATTCCAGAATCCCACTCTAACTATGCTAATTGTCGAGTCAAAGTACATTATAAAAAGTCAACAGAAATGACTATTTGCAAATTAATGCATAATTAGCAATGTAGGTTACATGCAATCTGTTTGATCATTAAAATAACGTGGTAATTAATGTAAGAACATGTTCCAACATGTTCAACTCGACAATTTTCAGTTTAGGCTCGGTTTGGAACCGAATGTCGCAAAGTTTGACTTCTGCTTTGACTTTCAGTTCTGACCCGTTTAAGCCAAGATTAGGATTGCCTTAGAGCTTCTTTTGAACCTATTTACATGTTAGTATAACTCTCTGAGATTATACAACTTGGTTCATTGGATATCCTATTCACGTGCATGTTTCCGTTAATCGCTTATATGTTGACCATTATGCCCATTTGACCTTAAAACGTGATTTTTGAAAATGTAAAAGGGTAGGCACCTTAGTTGCTGATTTATAAACTTGCACCCAAAATTTGAAGTCAGTTTGAGGTCTAGGTTAAGAGTTATGCTCAATAGCGTAATTAAGAGCTTCTTTACTAATTAAATGACGTAAATTACGTATAGCCTATTAAAACCCAAATTTTTATACCAAACTTTTTACCCACTGTTATAAAATAATATTTTGGGATTTTTGGTGATTTTTATTTATTTTTAGGCTGAGCATAACTTAGTGTTCTAAGATTAATTCGGTTTATGCCGGTTTTGCCCTTTTTAGCCATAAAATGAGTTTTACAAAACCTTTTGACCTCAAACCAATTTCTATTGATTTGTTATGATAAATAAATTATTTTGAGTCTTCTGGAATATTAAAAATATCAGCTTTTTACAGAAAACCCGGAAATGGCTCCAAATCGCCTTTTTAGGCATTTTTAACACATAAGTGTGCACTAGGACCTTATTTAGCATAAGGGTTTGAACCTACTGATGTAATTAGTATACTTTTATATTTTTAAACAGTAGGCCAATGTTTTGAACTCAGAATTCCAGAATTGACCTTTTAGGCACTTGTGAAATTACCAAAATGCCCCTACGATGCATAGTAAGGTTAAAATCAATAAATTTCACATAATTTTGATACCCTACTGTTATAACTTAGTAAATTAAATATATTTACTAATGTAATCAGAGCTGTAACTCAGGTTATTAATTTAACTCTTTTACACCTTATAAAATGACCAAAACGCCCTTATGAGGCATAGTTTTGGTTTAACAATCATTTGGGGCATAATGGAAGGTATCATTCTGATATCACAACATATTTTAAATATATTAACTTCAGAAACTTGTATTTGACTCCTATGGTTACTCGTTACGCATTATACGCGTTCGGATCGGCTTATGTGGCTAGTTTGGCCATTTTAGCTGAAACGGGTCAAACCATATCTTTTTGGTCTCAAAATCCAGAATGTGATTATGATACCCATATAAAACAAGTGTGCAAACTTGTTGGGGCAAAAACCACATTCTAAAACGGTCTTCGCCTTATTGTGCGTTTAAAACCGTAATCTTTATATAAGACTAACCGGTCTAAGCTTAAGATCCGTTAGGATTCTAATAGGTTATTAAAACCTTAATTTCCAGATCTAGGAGCCCAGTAAAAGCTACTTGCACTCGTTATATTTGGTTTATACTTGCTCAGGTAAATACATTTAACTTATTTTCCCTATACGGGCTTGGGATACGGTATATAAAATACCGCTTGGTCGGGGAATTGACCTTAACCAGTTGATGGTTAAGTGCTGTCAAATTAACTCGTTTGAAAATGCTGTTTTGTTTGTTTAACGCCTTTGGGGGTTTAATGACCATGTCCCGGATATCCTTGGCATCATTCCATGAATGGCCACGACCTTAGCACACGGGTGTAGGCGTACACCCGTAATGCATTTTATTGCATATAATCGTCGGCACGGGAGGAGTCTCGCGGAGATTTATATTAAGTGGTGTGTTTATTGAGCTTTAACCCGGCACGACCCGGGCTACTGAACGCAGAACAAACATGTAATTCTTTTACAAGATTATTAAGCAAATAATTATCCCAAGTTATAAAAAAGTTTTATGCCACGTGCATTTAAATCAATTTTAAACATTTTTCAAAATGAGTCAGTTGAATTGTATTTACCAGTGTAAACTGACGTATTTTCCAAAAAGACTAAGTGCAGGTACTACGCGCAATAGGCTGGTCACTCCTTAAGCATCCATAGAAGTCTCGCAAGCTTAGGATGCATGAAGTCTGTTGAAATGAAGTTTCCTTTTTGTTTGATTCTGCCTGTGGATTTTATTTCGACATTTTGTGATACTTAGATATTACAATAAATTTTAAGTTGAAATAAATCTATCTTTGCTTCCGCTGTGCATTATAATTTGTGTTGTTTGACTATGACGATATCAACTACGTCACGATAATCCCCCACCGGGCCCACCGGTGACACGTGGAAATTAGGGGTGTGACAGGTTGGTATCAGAGCCAACACTGAGTGAATTAAACACTAGCCTTTTGTGTTTAGTCTCAGTGCACGAATTGCACATTCTTCGAGTTCCGATGTCTAGACAAAGAACATAGGACAAACTCTGTTTTGTTTTATTTTTGGGTCTTATTTTATTATATTGTGGTTATCTAAAACTTGTATGCAGGTCAACATGCCACCAAGATTTCTTCGCGGACGAGGCAAGGCCCCTGTCACGGGTCACGACCACGAAGCCGGGCCTTCGCACCGGCGTACCCCGTCCATCACCATGAGCACTAGTCCACAAGAGCCGTGGAGGCTCTATGTTGAACCCGGGAGACGATCAGTTTCCGTCAGCTCTTCACCTTCTTACCAGCATTCATTTGGGCCCCAGTCAGAAAATGAGCCCAACGAGCAACCACCCTCTTTCATACCTCTACAGAGATCCAACTCTCACCACTCCTTTGGTGACCCAACCCCAACCTTCCAGAGCCGGTTCAACCCGGCCAACATTTTTCCAGAACCCGGGGGTTTTAACCCACTTGGACCGGAAGACCACTTATCTGGGGAAAACGATATGGACGAGGATACTGACCCTATGGAGCCTGCTACAGGGACGCCCAACCACCCGATAGAGATCTCTGACGGATCATCTTTTCACGGATCGCCTTATCGCGGTCCAGACAGCTACGAGGAGAGGTTCCGAAACATCGACTGGTATTTTACCCCCTCACACCACTCGTCCCCATACCAGCAGCAGCAGCAGCACCCGCAACAGCAACAGGATCCTTCTCAGGATTCTCGTTTCGTGGCAGTCACTCCGCCACCACCACCACCAGTGGAACAGCAGCCGCCTCCAGAGCCACCGAGGCGGAGGAGATCGAACGCACGGATGTCCGTGCGAGGGGGTGTCCGCATCAGCACACCCCAACCATCAAGTGGTAGCCATTATCCGCCACTTCAGGAGGAAGAGGAAGAACCACAATTGGGGGGTCCATCAAGCCCCATTCCAGAAATCAACTCAGTGCCTATGGCACCTCCGTTGGGTTTTGACAACCCAATCCCTGCATGCGCTGGTTCAGCAGCGTATAACCCCTTTGAGCAGCCAGTACATACTCATTACAACTTCGGCTATGCGGAGGTCGATCCATATCAAGTTGCTCGGGACTACAGCGCTCTTCATCCCGAAGGACCATACGGAGGACCATGGACCACTGGTTACCCGACTTATGGGTACCAGCATCCACCACCTCCTCAACCTATGTACCAGCCGCCGCAGCCACAGTTGATTCCGCCGAAACATCAGCAGGAGGTTCTTGAGAGGTTGCATCAAGTCGAACAGGAAGTTCGAGAAGACCGCAGGGAGCGGCAAGGCTTCTTCAAGGGCCTGTCAGACTTGCTAAAGGGGAAGTCTAAGAGGAGGGGTCATTAAGGACCTTTGATGTTTGTCTGCTTAGTTGTAATCAGTCCCTGCGTGGACTTTATGTTTCTGTATTCAGCTCCTGCGTGAGCTTGTCTTTTAGTATTCTGCCCCTGCGTGGGCATGTCTTTCAGTTGACCCCTGCGTGGGTTTGTTTGTTGTTTTATTTGTTGTATTTCGCCCCTGCGTGGGCATGTTGTTGTAGAAGTCCCGTTTTGGGCAAATGATGTACTGTTAAATCTTGGTTTAGTGAAATGTTGCATTTAAATTTTCATGATTGTTGTTATAAATAAGTATATGAATAAACTTAAAATAAAATGAAAATAACATTTCCTAAAATAAAGAAGACCTACCATTTGTGTAAAATGGCAAAATCTAAAAAGGGACAAGACCTAGCCATATGTCATTTTAAGACAAGGCCAAGATGGTATCTCCATAATTAGATTCAGGTCCATAATTAACGTCTCAACTTAGGATTGATCTGCGTTATAAAGAGAATCTAAGGGGTAAGACCTAGCCACGTGTCGTTGTAGATATGGCCAAGATGGTAGAACCTGTCTAGAAGATTCCAAATTCTGTTAACATCTGTAAGTATGTTAACATAGTGGGCAAATTGTGACACAATAAAAGTCACACAAGCCATCATTGAAAATTGGGTTAATTTGAAATTCCCTATAAGTAAATGTCCATTCCTTGGGAATGAAGTGCCTACGGGTAATAATTAATGTCCTAGGGACTAAGAGACAGTTAGAGTCTGCAACTCACTGTCTAGAATAGGGAAATGAACTGTGATTAAAACCCTAATGCCTTGATTCGGTAAGAATCCGGGTTATAAGCTAACACTGTCCTTGTGACTAAGTTATATGTTAATTCTTAACTATAATATAGGGTTATAATGCAGACCCTGAATTTATGTTTAATTAATAATTTAACCTGCAATGGCTATTTAAAACCATGGTTAATAAAATACATAAAATACTGTATTAGCTATTAAATAAAACCTTGCCCATTATTGTTTATATGTAGCAATTGAAGCTACATGGCGGGGTCGGATGAAGTGAATAGTCGTCCGGTGGAAAACCACGATAATGCAAAGATACAGTTAACTGGTGCGGAGTTGAAAGCACTGGTGGATGATGCGGTTACAAAGGCATTAGAAAGACAGTACAGTGAGTACAGTGGGACCCATAGTAGAACCCTGTCTACACCACATAATAAATCTAAGACTCATTCAGAGGCTCACAGCAAGCCACCTTCTGTCAAACCCAAGTCTAAAAAGGAGGAATCCAAGAAGGAGGACTCCAAGAAGGAGGATGATAGACATTCTTCGAATGAAAATGATAATCATTCCAAGAAGATTGTGCTTTATGATGCCCCACGTGCCAAGGGTTGCACGTATAAATATTTTGTATCTTGTAAACCCTGGGATTTCACTGGGGAGAAGGGGGCAGTAGACTGTATGACTTGGCTTGATGAAATGGAGACAGTAGTGGATATAAGTGGCTGTGCTGAAAAAGATATTGTGAAGTTTGTGACGCAATCTTTCAAGGGTGATATCCTGCAATGGTGGAAGTCGTTGATTCAAGCCACCGGGAAAATACCTCTATACAACATGTCTTGGGAACAATTTGTTGCCCTAATCAAGGAGAATTATTGCACACAGCACGAGGTCGAGGGAATAGAGTCTGATTTCCTATCCCTGGTTATGTAGAACCTGGACTGCCAGGCTTACCTCACAACCTTCAATACCTTGTCGAGGCTGGTTCCCTATCTTGTAACACCTGAACCAAAGAGGATAGCCCGTTTCATTGGGGGTCTGGCCCCAGAAATTAAATCAAGCGTCAAGGCCTCTCGGCCCACTACTTTTCGATCAGTGGCTGACCTATCTCTGTCCCTTACAAAAGACGCAGTTAGACAGAGATCACTGAGGGCCGCAGATGCCGAGAAACGAAAACGCGAAGATGATGGTTCGCGACGCCCAGATAAGAAGCGGAAAGGCAATGACGACCACAAGAAAGGGTCGGGATCCAAGAAAGGAGATCAACAGTCGGGCGAAAAGCCCAGGTGCAAGGTTTGTAAGAAGCACCATTTCGGGAAATGTAGGCAGGAGTCTAGGTCCCAATCTCAGCAGAAACTATGTGGGATTTGCAAGTCCCCAGATCATAAGGCATTAGATTGCAAGAAACTTAAGGATGCCACCTGCTTCAATTGTAATGAGAAGGGACATATTAGACCCAACTGCCCGAAGCTTGCCAAGAAAACAGAAGAGGGAAAGAAGACTAATGCAAGGGTCTTCCGCATGGATGCAAAGGAAGCTATACAGGATGATAATGTTATAACAGGTACTTTTCTCATTAATGATGTCTACGCAAGGGTTTTGTTTGACTCTGGGGCGGATAGGTCCTTTGTAGATAATAAGTTCTGTAAACTGTTGAAATTACCTGTTAAATTCCTAAGTATGAAATATGAAGTGGAATTAGCTGATGGATCAATAGAAACAGTTTCGAATGTATTAGATGGATGTATCCTATCCATTAGGAACCACTCTTTTCCTTTGTCCTTGTTACCCTTTAAGCTAGCTGGCTTTGATGTAGTAATAGGGATGGATTGGTTATCGCATAACCAAGCCCAGATAATGTGCAACAAGAAGCAGGTAGTAATCAAGACCCCATCTGGTGAGCCACTCACTATTCAGGGAGATACTCAACACGGAATGCCAGAGCGTGTGGCCATGCTTAAGGCATCCGGGTGCACGAGTAGGGGTTGTGTCATTTATATGGCACGAGTAACCATTGACGAGAAGAAACCCAGGATCGAAGACATACCGGTCATTTCTGACTATCCCGAGGTTTTTCCGGAGGAACTACCTGGTTTGCCACCAGATAGGCAGGTGGAATTTAGGATTGACATCATCCCCGGAGCTGCACCAGTGGCCAAAGCACCGTATAGATTAGCACCAACGGAGATGAAGGAATTAAGGACACAGCTTGATGATTTGCTAGCTAAAGGCTTTATCAAACCTAGTTCATCTCCATGGGGAGCGCCAATTCTGTTTGTCAAAAAGAAGGATGGATCAATGCGTCTATGCATTGATTACCGTGAGCTAAACAAGGTTACTATCAAGAACATATATCCTTTGCCTAGAATCGATGATCTATTCGACCAGCTACAGGGAGCGAGTTACTTTTCCAAGATAGATCTCAGGTCTGGCTATCATCAATTTAAAGTCAAGGAGGAGGATGTACATAAGACCGCGTTTAAGACTCGTTATGGTCATTACGAGTTCCTAGTGATGCCTTTTGGGCTCACTAACGCGCCTGCCGCATTCATGGATCTCATGAATCGCGTATGCAAGCCTTATCTAGATAAATTTGTCATCGTCTTCATCGACGACATCCTCATCTACTCAAAGAACCAAGCTGACCATGAGGAGCATCTTCGGTGCATTCTCAAGCTACTACATCAAGAAAAACTCTATGCCAAGTTTTCAAAGTGTGAGTTTTGGCTTCGCGAAGTCCAGTTCCTTGGTCATGTTGTGAGCGAACGTGGAATTCAAGTGGATCCCGCAAAGGTAGAAGCTATTATGAACTGGCAAGAGCCAAAGACACCTTCAGAGATTCGTAGCTTCCTAGGTTTGGCTGGATACTACAGACGTTTTATTGAAAACTTCTCAAGAATTGCTGCACCCTTAACGTCGTTAACACGTAAGAACATTAAGTTTAATTGGGGGCCTAAGCAGCAAGAATCTTTTGATATCTTGAAGCAGAAGTTGAGTAACGCTCCAGTACTGACTCTACCTGAAGGCATTGAAGAATTTGTGGTGTATTGTGATGCGTCACACACCGGAATGGGTTGTGTGTTAATGCAAAAGGGCAAGGTCATAGCCTACGCTTCACGTCAATTAAAGGTGCACGAAAAGAATTACACCACCCATGACTTAGAGTTGGGTGCCGTTGTATTTGCACTAAAGCTTTGGAGGCATTATCTGTATGGGACGAAGTGCGTGATCTACTCCGACCACAAGAGCCTTCAACATCTGTTCAATCAGAAAAATTTGAACATGAGGCAGCGACGATGGATGGAAACCTTGAACGATTACGATTGTGAAATAAGATACCATCCAGGCAAGGCTAATGTAGTCGCAGATGCTTTGAGCAGGAAGGAAAGAGTGAAGCCGATAAGGATCAATGCCAAGAGCATTGAAATTAAGAGCAGCTTGAATGAAAGCTTGTTAGCTGCACAAAAGGAAGCTGTGTTGGAAGCTAACTATTCCGAGGAGAAATTAGGAGTAGCTGAAGAATAGTTGTCCTACGATAAAGACGGAATGTTGAGATTAAATGGACGAATATGGGTTCCTGTATATGGAGGACTTCGTGATGTTATCCTCAAGGAAGCCCACAGTTCCAAGTATTCTGTCCATCCTGGAGCTGATAAGATGTACCAGGATTTAAAGGCGAATTATTGGTGGATAGGCTTGAAAAAGTCTATAGCTGCTTATGTAGCTAAATGCTTGACGTGTGCTAAAGTCAAAGCTGAACATCAGAAGCCGTCAGGTTTACTACAACAGCCTGAAATTCCCACTTGGAAATGGGAAATGGTGACGATGGACTTCATCACCAAATTGCCTAAGACGCCGAAGGGAACTGATACTATATGGGTCATAGTTGATAGACTGACTAAGTCAGCACACTTCCTGCCCATTAGAGAGACCTTCAGCTCTGACATGCTAGCCCAATTGTACGTAGATAAGATTGTGGCCTTGCATGGTGTGCCAGTATCTATTATCTCGGATCGGGATACTAGATACACATCTCATTTCTGGAAGAGTTTCCAACAGTCTCTGGGCACTCAATTGAATTTCAGTACGGCTTACCACCCTCAGACGGACGGGCAGAGTGAACGTACCATTCAGACGTTGGAAGACATGCTGCGTGCATGTGTGATTGATCTAGGAGGAAGTTGGGACAGGCATTTACCATTAGTCGAATTCTCCTACAATAATAGCTACCATACTAGCATTAAGGCTGCGCCTTTCGAGGCACTATATGGTAGAAAGTGCAGAACGCCCATTTGCTGGGCAGAAGTGGGAGATACGCAATTATCAGGTCCTGACTTAGTCTTCGAGACAACGGACAAGATTGTCCAAATTCGCGACCGCCTGAAAGCTGCTCGAGATAGGCAGAAGAGCTATGCGGATGAAAGGCGAAAGCCTCTCAAGTTTGAGGTTGGCGATAAGGTTTTGCTCAAAGTATCACCTTGGAAGGGGGTGATGCGATTTGGCAAGAAAGGTAAGTTAAGCCCAAGGTATATAGGACCTTTTGTAACAGCCCAGCGTAACCGCACCATGATATTGTTCGCTTTGGCAGCCAGTACGCTCTCAGCGTCCGCCCCTCACGGCTTTAAAACGCATCATGATGGTGAAGGTATCAAGCCCCTTATAAGGAAGCCTTCGTTCCCCTTCACAACCGATGTGGGATATCACAATCCACCCCCCCTTAAGGGGTCCAGCATCCTCGCGGGACATGGCACCACCGGTCCGGCCCTGGCTCTGATACCATCTGTAACAGCCCAGCGTAACCGCACCATGATATTGTCCGCTTTGGCAGCCAGTACGCTCTCAGCGTCCGCCCCTCACGGCTTTAAAACGCGTCATGATGGTGAAGGTATCAAGCCCCTTATAAGGAAGCCTTCGTTCCCCTTCACAACCGATGTGGGATATCACACCTTTCGAGATCATCGAATGTGTAGGATCAGTGGCTTATAAGTTGAACTTACCTGAGGAGCTCGATGGTATTCATAATGTATTCCACGTCTGCAATCTAAAGAAATGTCTAGCTGACGAGTCACTAGTCATACCACACACGGATGTGCATATAGACGAGAGCTTAAAATTTGTGGAAAAACCTGTGTCGATTGAGGATCGACAGGTAAAGAAGCTTCGGAGGAAGCTTGTGCCTATTGTCAAGGTAAAATGGGATGCTCGTAGAGGTCCTGAATATACATGGGAGTTAGAGTCCAAAATGCAAGAGAAATACCCTCAATTGTTTCAGTAAATCTCGAGGTCGAGATTTCTTTTAAGGGGGTGAGGATGTAACACCTCGGAAATTCCTGTCCATTGAAATAAAGACACGTGTCATGAGAAACAGACGTGTCAGGAAAACCGGATCAAATAAAAAGATGTATGGTAGGATTTTTTAATAAAAAGGGCGTCATGTTATTTAAAATACCTCTGAACGACCCAAGGGCGACATGTTATTAAATCACCTCTGAGCGACCCGAATTTTATAAATCCCAAGATCCTTAAATCATTTGATAAACATCCTACATGATAACCGGTTGGTTCCAAATAAATAAAGTTCCATCTTTATTATTATGGACTTTGGATTAATAAGGTTTGTTACTACTGAAAATACTAAATAAAATCCTTGTAAATAGAATCAAGAATAATTATGAAGCTTGTTAACTATAATGGGAATCCAAGACTTGTTCTTGGTGTTTCCGTCACTTTACAAGTCCCATAAAAGGTCACATGAAGGAGGAAACATGTAAGACCTATCCAAGCATGCAATGGCTGAGCCAATGGCCCCACTACTGAAAAAGATGGACTGAATTCGGAAACGGTTTGATTGCATGGTCAAGACTTAAAAGTTTACAAATTTTTGTCCTCTGACCAACGGTTACGGACCGCAAGGCTCAAGGCTTACGGTCCGTAAGGAGGATACCTGGGCGATTTCAGCAAAGGTCGGTTACGGACCGTAACCATTTCAGCATACGGTTCGCAAGAGATGCTTACGGACTGCAAGGCCTTAAGCTTACGGTCCGTAAGGCTGTCGCTGGCAGCAGGTTTTGGACAGCTGCCTGTTCAGCCTGTTGCACCGACTTAAATAGTGGTTTTTCGAAACATGGGACTTGCTAGGCAGTTTTTAGCCACATAGGGACACCTGGGGTGATCACACATCAATTATAGACTTGCATGTCTTGATCTTGAGCTCATGGGTGCACTACATAAGGGTCAAGAGTTGTGACCATTTGATAATTCATTTGCATCTTCACTTCTGGAGCTCCTGGACAGCTATCAAGTTTTCTTAGGCTCCATAATCCTTCTTAGGACTCTTGTAAGTGTCCTTAACCTCCCTTAATCCATTTTAGCTTAGTTAATTAGGTAAAAGTCAAACCATCGTAATTAAGGTTTGACTTCGGGATTAGTCCATAATTACTCACTAATATCCCGAATTAAAAATACCTTTAAGTAGGTAATTATGTGGGTAACAAACCCTTAAAAGGGTAATTCCAGAATCCCACTCTAACTATGCTAATTGTCGAGTCAAAGTACATTATAAAAAGTCAACAGAAATGACCATTTGCAAATTAATGCACAATTAGCAATGTAGGTTACATGCAATCTGTTTGATCATTAAAATAACTTGGTAATTAATGTAAGAACATGTTCCAACATGTTCAACTCGACAATTTTCAGTTTAGGCTCGGTTTGGAACCGAATGTCGCAAAGTTTGACTTCTGCTTTGACTTTCAGTTCTGACCCGTTTAAGCCAAGATTAGGATTGCCTTAGAGCTTCTTTTGAACCTATTTACATGTTAGTATAACTCTCTGAGATTATACAACTTGGTTCATTGGATATCCTATTCACGTGCATGTTTCCGTTAATCGCTTATATGTTGACCATTATGCCCATTTGACCTTAAAACGTGATTTTTGAAAATGTAAAAGGGTAGGCACCTTAGTTGCTGATTTATAAACTTGCACCCAAAATTTGAAGTCAGTTTGAGGTCTAGGTTAAGAGTTATGCTCAATAACGTAATTAAGAGCTTCTTTACTAATTAAATGGCGTAAATTACGTATAGCCTATTAAAACCCAAATTTTTATACCAAACTTTTTACCCACTGTTATAAAATAATATTTTGGGATTTTTGGTGATTTTTATTTATTTTTAGGCTGAGCATAACTTAGTGTTCTAAGATTAATTCGGTTTATGCCGGTTTTGCCCTTTTTAGCCATAAAATGAGTTTTACAAAACCTTTTGACCTCAAACCAATTTCTATTGATTTGTTATGATAAATAAATTATTTTGAGCCTTCTGGAATATTAAAAATATCAGCTTTTTACAGAAAACCCGGAAATGGCCCCAAATCGTCTTTTTAGGCATTTTTAACACATAAGTGTGCACTAGGACCTTATTTAGCATAAGGGTTTGAACCTACATATGTAATTAGTATACTTTTATATTTTTAAACGAGTAAACTGCCATTTAGGTCCCTGTGTTTTGGGCACTTTTGCCATTTTAGTCCAAATCTCAAACTATTTACATCTGGGTCCATGTGGTTTGCATTTTGTTGCCATTTTAGTCCAAAATCCAAAAATCTTTATTTTGACTGTTGAAAATTGATTATTTTGTCCTTTAGTGTAGGGGCATTTTGGTCATTTTTTAAATTTCATTTGTTGTAAATATGAAGACCCAGATCAAAAATAAAACCCAGATCAAAGCTCTGTCTCTCTCTCTTCTCTCTCTATAGCACCACCACCACCGCCACCTCCTCCCTCCCTCTCTCTTCTCTCTCTCTATAGATATCATCTAAAATCACTGTCCCCTCAACTCTCTGTCCCTGTCTCTCTCTCTCTACATTCCTTCCTGAATTATAAAAAACACCAGCCATCAACCATCATCACTGTTACCATCGTTGTTTGCAAATCGTCGCCCCCACCTTTTAAACTCTAGATCCCAAGCCGCCGGAGATAAAAAACTTGAAATTGAAGATATCACCGGTGGTTATTGGTGGCCACAAACAATGAAGATATAGGTTTTGCTTGGTGGTAGTTGTTTTCCGGTGGCCACGAACAACGAAGATATCGGCGACACTACCAGATCTGCAGAGATATGAACTCGCCGGAGAGTTTAGAGAGAAGGATAGAGAGTTCCATATTTAAATATCCAAGATTTGGATATCACCTATAATTTGTGTACTGGTACAGTGAAATCAAAGTCACAAAATTGGAATAAGGTATTGTATATGGAAATATTTAAATATTCAATATTTGAAAAGATCCAAGAGTTCTGCCAAGTTATGCATTCAGATCTGTGGATTGGTTTAATTTTCAAATTACAGATATTTTATAGTTTAAGATGAAATTAAAAGATTTAACTGAATTGAAAGATGCTTATTTAGTTAGAGGTGATGATTGCCGAAGAGTTTAGTGAGGGAGGAAAGTTTAAAGAGAGGGATTTAGATCTACAGAATTAGGGGTTTTTTCATTTTCAGTTGTCGGAGGTGGTGGTTGTGGTGGACACATGTGGTGGGTTTTTTTTCTTGGTGTTCGGATTCTTTTTTCTTGGTGGTCGGATTTGGTGTGGTTACGGTGGTGGCGGTGGTGGTGGTGCTATAGAGAGAGAGAGAAGAGAGAGAGAGAGAAGAGAGAGAGAGACAGAGCTTTGATCTGGGTCTTCATATTTACAACAAATGAAATTTAAAAAATGACCAAAATACCCCTGCACTAAAGGACAAAAAAATCAGGTTTCAACAGTCAAAATAGAGGGTTTTGGGATTTTGGACTAAAATGGCAACAAAATGCAAACCACAGGGACCCAGATGTAAAAAGTTTGAGATTTGGACTAAAATGGCAAAAGTGCCCAAACCACAGGGACCAAAATGGCAGTTTACTCTTTTTAAACAGTAGGCCAATGTTTTGAACTCAGAATTCCAGAATTGACCTTTTAGGCACTTGTGAAATTACCAAAATGCCCCTACGGTGCATAGTAAGGTTAAAATCAATAAATTTCACATAATTTTGATACCCTACTGTTATAACTTAGTAAATTAAATATATTTACTAATGTAATCAGACTTGTAACTCAGGTTATTAATTTAACTCTTTTACACCTTATAAAATGACCAAAACGCCCTTATGAGGCATAGTTTTGGTTTAACAATCATTTGGGGCATAATGGAAGGTATCATTCTGATATCACAACATATTTTAAGTATATTAACTTCAGAAACTTGTATTTGACTCCTATGGTTACTCGTTACGCATTATACGCGTTCGGATCGGCTTATGTGGCTAGTTTGGCCATTTTAGCCGAAACGGGTCAAACCATATCTTTTTGGTCTCAAAATCCAGAATGTGATTATGATACCCATATAAAACAAGTGTGCAAACTTGTTGGGGCAAAAACCACATTCTAAAACGGTCTTCGCCTTATTGTGCGTTTAAAACCGTAATCTTTATATAAGACTAACCGGTCTAAGCTTAAGATCCGTTAGGATTCTAATAGGTTATTAAAACCTTAATTTCCAGATCTAGGAGCCCAGTAAAAGCTACTTGCACTCGTTATATTTGGTTTATACTTGCTTAGGTAAATACATTTAACTTATTTTCCCTATACGGGCTTGGGATACGGTATATAAAATACCGCTTGGTCGGGGAATTGACCTTAACCAGTTGATGGTTAAGTGCTGTCAAATTAACTCGTTTGAAAATGCTGTTTTGTATGTTTAACGCCTTTGGGGGTTTAATGACCATGTCCCGGATATCCTTGGCATCATTCCATGAATGGCCACGACCTTAGCACACGGGTGTAGGCGTACACCCGTAGTGCATTTTATTGCATATAATCGTCGGCACGGGAGGAGTCTCGCGGCGATTTATATTAAGTGGTGTGTTTATTGAGCTTTAACCCGGCACAACCCGGGCTACTGAACGCAGAACAAACATGTAATTCTTTTACAAGATTATTAAGCAAATAATTATCCCAAGTTATAAAAAGTTTTATGCCACGTGCATTTAAATCAATTTTAAACATTTTTCAAAATGAGTCAGTTGAATTGTATTTACCAGTGTAAACTGACGTATTTTCCAAAAAGACTTAGTGCAGGTACTACGCGCAATAGGCTGGTCACTCCTTAAGCATCCATAGAAGTCTCGCAACCTTAGGATGCATGAAGTCTGTTGAAATGAAGTTTCCTTTTTGTTTGATTCTGCCTGTGGATTTTATTTCGACATTTTGTGATACTTGGATATTACAATAAATTTTAAGTTGAAATAAATCTATCTTTGCTTCCGCTGTGCATTATAATTTGTGTTGTTTGACTATGACGATATCAACTACGTCACGATAATCCCCCACCGGGCCCACCGGTGACACGTGGAAATTAGGGGTGTGACAATTTTTGAGAAATTAAGTATTAGTGATTTTGCTCCACTTCAAATACCCATTTTTCTATCCAATCGGAAAGTAATAAAATCAATTGGTGTAGTTGAGGATGTCTTGGTTCAAACAAACCTAATGGTTATTCCAACCGACTTTGTCATCCTCGATGACGCTCCTCTAGTCTTGGGAAAACCTTTTGTAAAAACTCATGAAGCTTTGAAAAACCGGATATTTCACAATCTACCTCTTCGGTTAGGGGCATTCAAAAGGAGCATAGATCTTGAGCGTTCAATGAAATATCCTTTTAGCAACAATGACCCCCTAATTGAAGATGAAGATGAGCCACCTGATACAACTGAAGAAGTTGACCACTTTGTTGAAGAAGAGGTCGCCATAGAACAAACTTTCAAAGTTCTTGATCTTGATGAGCCACAAAATAAGGTGTCTCCTAAAGACCCACCCCTTGTTGGGTTGAAAGATTTGGTAGTCCTTCACTGCATCCACAACCGAAGGGCCCTCGATGTTCCATATCTCTTGCTTTGAAACATGCATCTGAACCGTCTTGCTCGTGCACCAACCCCTATCTTCTTTGGGGGATGGGTGTACCGCCTCTTCAAGCACTTCACGCGCATTCCTAGGTCCTTTGAAAGGAGCCCATGGTCGGGACGAGTTGATTATCACATTTGCCGTGCCATGAACCTCATTTATGAGGCGGAAGACGGGTCAGTAAGCTTTCAAAGGATGCAAGGCCATGCATGGAAACCACAGGAGGCCCTAGTCCTTCACGCTCCACCCCCTCACTACCAGTATCAACCCCATGGTGATCCAGGTCAATCCTCCTCACAAGGAGGCGGTTTTCCTAACCTTCAAAGTTTACATGATCTTTTGCAGGAAAACCTCATGTGCACCGGGAACACCTACAACCTTGCCAACAATACATACCACCGGGTCAGAGCTATCGAACGAAACATCAACGATATCCAAGACGACATCGGAAGCATCCGGGAGTATATGGCGGGTTATGGGGATGGAGGTGATGACAGCGATGAGGATATGGACTAGGAGGTTGAAGGAGCAGGAGCGGGTGATGGCGAGCCCACAGGTTAAGGTCCCTTTATCTATCAAAACAATTTCCGGCCTGCGTGCCGAGTGTTGAACAACTTACTTCCCTTAACTTCTTTTATTTTCTGCTTTATTTTTCGTTTACTCTATAGTTTGAACAATTAACTATGGTATTTTAGGATGTTGGTATTGCTTGGTGTGGTATTTAGTGATGAAACAGGTACAAATCAAGGCTTAGAGTGCTAAACATTAGCACTCATGAAGCCAGGATGGGAAACCGGAGAAAGGAACCTATTTTTTTCATGCTTACAGACAGTCCACACGAGGTCGTGCCCGCTGAGCACGCCCCCGTGCCCACCTCCCAGACCTGCTGTTTGTTTACGTTTCTGCAGATTTTTGCCAGACACGGGGCCGTGCCTAGCCAACACGCCCCCGTGTCCATCTTCTATAAGTTTTCATTACTGGCAGTTGACCACGGGGCCGTGTCCAGACTGCCAGTAACATAAAAATTTTTGCTTTTAACACCATTTTGCACATTCAATCAACCTAAAAATTTATTTTTGGGACACATTGAGGACAATGTGTAATTTAAGTGTGGGGGGGGGGGATGCTAAAACCTTGAATTTTGCAAGTCCTAATAACAAGCCTTACACAAAACTCTATTGGAACCGCTAATCACCCCAAATTTTTTCAAAAAAATTTCATTTTTTTTACTTGTCTAAAGTTTAAGTTGGAAATTCTAAGACTAACAATGTTATATTTTTATAAGTTTACAACTGACAGCGTCGTGATAAAAAGAAACAATATAAGAAAATTATGAAACGACATGGCAAGCTTAGTTAAAATTCGATTATATATACTTGATCACATCAAAACCCATTCCCACAAAAGTGAGTTTTGAGCCTTTATTGAGCATACAAATATACATCTTTACGCTAAATGCTCATTTTTTTCGTTTCTTGTGTGAATAGCCGCTTGGTTCTTACAACTCTAGAACTTGCCACGATAATTCATTCCCGATCCTTACCAACCTAAACCCAAGTAACTAAATGATGGAGGCATTAGGACTAACCCTTTTTCTTTCAACACCATTATTTTTATTTTTCGTTTCACCTACCCAAATAAAAAAAATCTTTTAAACTCCCCCTAGTTAACCCCTTTGAGCCTAAATCTTTTCATTTCTTACCCACCGAAAACCCTTTTTATTTTCACCCTTTATTTTAGTAACAAGCTCGGTTTTCGTGTGATTTAAAGAAATAAACAAACAAAGCTCCTGAAAAGCTTGTTTGAAGAAATACTTCATTAAAAAAAGTCACAAAAATAAAATGTTTTACGAAAACCGACGTTTTTTACGACTTTTGCCCTTTTTCTACTAACCACTAACCCAACTACCCCCCTTTAACCCAAGCCTAACCCTTCACCCAAAAAGTCCTCTTGATAGTTACAAAGGTATAAAGTTAAAAAGGAGGAGGATTGATTGCTTGGTAAGCTTATGGTAGGAATAAGTTCCGTGCCGCTCTCGAGTGATTCACTAAAAATACACCTTCGGCCGAGTGTGAGTGATTTCTCCCGTGAGGTATGTGAACTTGTATATAAATGGAATTTTAAAAAGGCATGTTATGCCTTAATAAATAATTTACCCTATGGAAAGTTTTTAATAAATCATGACGTATAGGATTGTAAATAAATAAAAATAAAACCCAATAAAGATCTTGGATTCCCAACACTATATAACAAGCCAAAACCTTCTCTTCTACCCATTCTATTTGGGAGTGTAAGCCACATATTAAAGAGTTTTGCTTGAGGACAAGCAAAAGTTCAAGGGTGGGGATATTTGATGTGTGTAAAATGCAACATATAAATTACATCAAATGAGGCATAAAACTAACCCTTTTTAAGTACTAATGTTGGAAAAAGTGTGTTTTGTCTTCCTTTTGTATTTTCAGGATTAAATGAGCTCAAATTAATAAAAGAAGCAAAAAGACAGCTAAATCTAACATAAATACAAGAAAAGGAATAAAAGTGGATTGCCCGTAAGAGTTCTTGACAATCTTGGCACACCACCTCTCTCACACTTCATCCACAACCCACCACCATCACAACACCATCATCCACCACCATCATCCATAATCCATCATAGAGTGTGTGAGTCGTCTCGGGATCCAAGATTGATCGTAAGAGTTCTTGACAATCAAGGCCATGTTTGCCTAAGTCTCTTACATCACTTGGTGAAGACAAGTGTTTAGTATAATACTTTTTATTTTTAATCTTTTGCACTTTTTGTTTGGTTTTGTATTAATGACTTTAATAACTAGTTGCTTATGTAGAAGGTGACTTTTCCTTATCGTTTGTCTGTGGTGTCTTGGCATTATTTTACTGTCTATATAAAATAAAAGATTTTCACCATTCATATCTCCACGGTCTATATGGAGGTATGTTGGCTACCTGGTCGGGGGTTAAGGGAACGGTTTCGTAAGGGTCTTGCCCTTGTTCAGCGTTTAGAGGTCCTGCAAGGGACCTGGGTCAAATTTAGTAGGATCTCCTTCAATACCCAAAGGTATTGGATGGCGGGGATCCAAACTCTTTGACCCCCTCATAAGTTAACTACTATTAATACTATAACCCGGCTATTTAGGACTGTATCCCTGCTGACTCAGACTACTTAGTCGAGGGTAACGTCACCTCCAAAATAGGGGCCTACCATAATTTGCATTAATAACTTAATTCATTATCTTTCAGTAATCCGACCCTTTTAGGATTGTATCCTTGCTGACTTAAACTACTTGGTTGAGGGTAACGTCGCCTTCAAAAGAGGGGCCTACTACAATAACTAAGATAATCTCTTAAACAAGTGCAAAAGTGCGAAAATAATCAAAGGTTATACTAATACACGAGTCGGATCCAAGTGATTCATCTTGTCTATCTGTTTTTATTTTTATTTTATTTTTCAGCATTTAGTTAGTTTTATTTTCTTAGTTTAAAAAAAATCTTTTCTAACATTTTGATTTGATTAGACGTTGAGGATAAGCCGGTACTAAAAGCTCTTGTGTCCTTGGACGACCTCGGTATCTTACCAACACTATACTACGTCCACGATGGGTGCACTTGCCCATATGTGTGTTTAGTGTTAGTGAATATCGTGTTTTATAAATTTAAAACTTGGCTAAAAAAGTGTAAAAAGGGCTTAAAATATACACCTAAAATATAACACACTTCACGCACATCACTAACCCTATTTTAGTAATATTAAACTTTAACACGTCATGTAAACTATATAATATTTAATTGATATTATATATTAATACGTATTATAATATATTTATATATTTATACAAAGTCACATGAATAGTGTTTTAAAATTATTTTAATATTGTTTATTTTTAATATTTAATTATTTTATTAATATATTTTTAATTGATTTTGCATGTTTTTTCCTTTTATAACTATTAAGATACGGTATTTTATATAATTTTTAGTATGTCGTTGCGACGTGTCTAACTGTATTGATAAGTTTTTTTCACGAAACTAAGTTGTGAGTGGTAAAGTTTAAGTAATCGAAGCACAAATGTACATGTTATCAAACCTAACTGACATTTAGTTTTTTTTTACATATAAATTGACATTACTTTTTTTCATTATTCTAATATTATAGTGTAATACTTTATAAAGTTCTGAATACGTGCAACATGTTTATTTTTGTCTTCGTTCTGCTAAAAGTTTTGTTCAAAATCAAACGGATCAATATAATTGATTTTTATATGTTCTTTACCGTGATCAACCGAACAAATGATTTTTATTTATTCTTTACTGTGACCAACTGAACAATTGATTTTTATTTGTTCTTCACTGTGATCAACTGAACAGATACCATACGAAACATGGATAGCGGTATATAGTATCTTTTTATAATATAAACTATAGCGAGTATGAATACCGTACCGGTACCTTGACGAACTGAACTTATATCGTCTGTTCTTTACCATGATGATTTGAACTATACTGTGCGAACAACTTCGATGTTAGTATAGAGTTTTTTTTTAATATCATAAACTATAGTGAGTATTTGTACCACGTCAATTCCAATCGAACAACATAAGTACCTGTATCGGTACCATCGGAATGAATACTTATATTCATTTCGGAAGACATTACTGATATTCGTTTTTATTGTTTTCCATTTATGTAAAATATGCGTCGATATCCTTTTGGGCATATAATGACTTTATTTTTTGGTTTTACCTTTCGGTTTGGTACGAAAGCACCACCCGCCGCAAAGCGTGGGGAAACCTCACTAGTTATATATTATTATAAATTTGCATGTGAAATAAAGCAGACAAAATGCTGGTCATAGTAAAACTTGACCAAAAGTAGTCAATACTAAGTAAGTAAAACAAAACAAGTTTTACATTGTTATATACTAATGTAGAACTTCGTGTCTACGTTGTTAATAAAAGACTACCAAGTAAGTACCAACCGGAATGGATCCAGATAAACGACACATTATCCTTAGCTCTACAAGATGTCTCCTATGCAATGACCGCTAGCTAAAAAGTTAAAATTACATGTTTTTATCAAAGTATCAAGTCAACTACAAAATTACGCTTTTGAAAATCTTAAACTTGGTAGCATAAACAAATTCATAAAAACTTGGATTATATGAATTTATCACTGTAAATCATTTGATGTCATCGCTCAAACGACATCAAATGGCTTCTATCATATGATGTTATCGTTATTTGATATCATTGTCGTTTGTAGTTTAAAAAAAAAAAAAAAACTAGAAGCGTCAACCTCGCGGTGATGCCATAATATTTTCCTTTAAGGAGATCTATGGTAGATGAAAATTTTTAGAAGATTGATCTAGTAGAATGGTTTTGAAGCCCTTCATCATTCCAATTTATTAGTTAGTGATGGTTGTAATATTAACTTTTTTTTTTTTGGGTTGCTAGTATGAGAATATATTCATTTCCCTTTTCAAACAAAAAGGTTGTTACTTGTTATCAGGCACTAAGCTATTATTTTAACAGAAAATATATAAACTAATGTACACACAAAATTAATTCGTCCCACAAAACTCGGAAAACACGTTCTTCCTTGAAAGATGTGCACATAAACTATTCTCGAATAGGCCAGTAAGAACATGAACACATGTTGTACCTACAACATACATTTGTCAAACTTAAAAAACAAATCATTCTTCTTACATTAACTAAACTTGTTGTCCCAAACTTAATTAGTATTTACGAAGAAAGTTTAAGGATATTTGTCGGTACTTCTTAGCAGCTGCACACATATCAATAAAATATGCATATGCATATGTGTATCTATATTATTAATAATAATAATACAGTCGCCAAGGAATGCATGTGATCAACTCCTCACGATTCCACTTACGAGACTAAACTTGTACATCCGACAAATGAGGTTTCTTTGTTAATTAATGACTTTCCTTTTACCATATAAATCTTGTTTTCTAAAGGATAAAGTATCATTCAAGAAGAATGACAACTAACTGCATAACATGATGAAGGTTTCTTAGGTTTACAAGGTTTGCATTTTATAATATAATTATAATTATAATATGATGTAAAGTTAGTTTTTATAGAAGATAATTTTCAAAATTCCTAACGTAAGCAAGCTCATTATTCAAAGCACCTTATAACGTGGTTTCAAACACCCATTTGCTTTTACTTTACCATTGCGGGATTTGAATATTCATC
The DNA here is from genome assembly GCF_002127325.2 of Helianthus annuus. Lineage (NCBI taxonomy): Eukaryota > Viridiplantae > Streptophyta > Magnoliopsida > Asterales > Asteraceae > Helianthus > Helianthus annuus. Next base: position 173,162,106 of record NC_035445.2, read on the forward strand.
ATTAATAAATAAAAATAATAATAATAATAATAATAACAAGTGTGGGCGATGCTTTGAAGTGGCCGGGAGGGGCGCCCGACCCCCCGAACTTTTCGGCCAGTAGTGTTATGTATGTAGTTTTCGTATAGAAATTTTTGGGTATATATGTTTTCGACCCCACGGTTTTATAGAAATTTTTGAGTATATACGTTTTCGACCCCCCAGTAAAAAATTTCAAGCTTCGCCAACAAGTGTACGTAAGATAAATTTTATAGCATAACAAAACTAAGAGAGTGACAGTGTGTGCATTTATTAATATGATGTGTGTGCGTATATTAATATGTTTCATTATGTTATATAGTATTTATGTACTCTTAGGTTCAGTACAATGTAATTTCATTATGTTATATAGTATTTATGTAATTAAATTTGCATAATTTGATATGTAACGTACGAATGGTGTAGATAGGGCTGCAAACGAATCAAACGTTCGGCGAACAGTTCGTGAAATGTTCGGCGGGAAGTTCGTTTGTGTTCGTTCGTTTACTAAACAAACGAACACAAACAAGAAATTTCGTTCGTTTAGTTAAATGAACAAACATAAACAAAGGGCGCGTTCGTTCATTTATGTTCGTGAACGTTCGGTGACGTGTTCATTTGTGTTCGATAGTTCATTAGTGTTTTTAGCTTTTGTATTTTACTTGAATCCTTCAAAATTCCGACAAATAAAATATTTAATAAGTGTCAATGTGTGAAGGGTCTGATTCTCCTTACTTTACAAAGGTTACAAGATACAATATATAGACTTGAAATGAATAGACTAATAAATAGAGACAATAAATACACAGATACAAATATTATCTAACATTCCCCCGCAAGCTGAACGGTGGTGTACCAATACGTAGCATCTGTCGAAAAGTGTTGAACTGAGACGTAGGAAGACTCTTAGTGAAGATATCAGCCACCTGAAGCTTGGTCGGAACAAATTTAGTAACCAATTTCCCAGCATTGACTAGTTCACGTAAAAAATGATAATCCAAATCAATGTGTTTGGCACGCTTATGAGAAATAGGGTTTTGTGTGAGAAACAAAGCACTTTGATTATCACATAGTATAGTTGGTCGATTAGGAGGAAGAGCATGTAATTCTTGAAGAAGGTGAGTAATCCAAACAATTTCAGCTGCAGTGTTGGCCATAGCACGATACTCAGATTCACAACTGGATCTTGCAACAGTCGGTTGCTTTTTGGCACTCCAAGAAATTAAGTTTCCACCCAAAAAAATTGAGTAGCCATAAGTAGAACGACGTGTTTCCAAGCAGTGAGCCCAGTCAGCATCAGAGTATCCAAGCAGCGATGTAGTAGTGGGACGACTATAGTGTAACCCAAAGGCAATAGTACCTTTGAGATACCGAAGAATCCGCTTGACTTCTTTAAAGTGATCAACCGTTGGAGCATGTAAAAATTGGCTAACTTGATTAACAGCATAGCAGATGTCAGGTCTCGTGATCGTAAGATATTGGAGAGCACCTACAATGGATCGATAAAGTGTAGCGTCTGAAACTGGCGTACCTGCAGTGACAAAGGAAACATTGGAGCTTAAAGGTGTTGGTGCTGGTTTAGCATCCAACATCTTAGCCCTAGTTAGAATATCCATCGTATACTTTGATTGATTCAAGAAAAGACCATTTGAAGTGTAGGTAACCTCCAATCCCAAAAAGTAGTTGAGTCTCCCAAGATCTTTGATGGCAAATTCCTTGTCAAGAGTGGTAACAAAAGACAGAATGGTTTGAGAGTGATTTCCAGTAAGAATAAGATCATCAACATAGACAAGTAAATACATGATACGAGAATTATGGTTATAAATGAATAGAGAAGGATCAGCACGACTGCATGTGAAACCATTATCAATCAGAAACACACTTAGACGATGAAACCAAGCTCTAGGCGCTTGTTTCAAGCCATATATAGCTTTGTTTAATTTACAAACATGAGATGGAAATTGAACATCAATAAAACCCTTTGGTTGTTCCATAAAAACATTTTCTGACAGGTGTCCATGTAAAAAGGCATTATTGACATTTAATTGATGAAGATGCCAATTGTGAATTATACTTAGAGCAAGAATAGTACGGACAGTAGTGGCTTTAACAACAGGACTAAAAGTATGCGAGTAATCAAGACCCGGAATTTAGGTGAAGCCTTGAGCAACAAGACGGGCTTTGTATCGTTCAATTGAACCGTCAGATTTAAATTTGGTACGAAAAATCCATTTGGAACCGACAACATTAGCATTTGACGGTCGTGGAACAAGGGTCCAGGTATTGTTTTTTATAAGAGCGTGAAATTCTTCTTCCATAGCATTGATCCATTTAGGATCCTTTGACGCACTATGAAATGTGTTGGGCTCATTAGTGGCGAAGAGAGCACGATGTAGATGTATCGAGTTCGTGTGAGCAAGGTCAACACGATGTCGTGGTTTAAAAATGCCGGATTTTGCACGTGTCATCATGGGATGAGACGGGAGGGGTGGTGGAGGAGGAATGGATGTGGCCGGAGATGAGACAGCGGTCTCCGAAGAATCATGGTCTGGCGGACTAGACAAAAAACTAGATTATGGGCTAGATGATGAAGGCGAATCGGGGCCAGAGGAAGACTCAGAGTCTGAGTTATCATTATGTGCTGGGCCAGGCGATGAGCCCACATCAGACTAAGAAGATGGGCCTGAAGAACGGTCAGTCTGAAAAAGAGGTAGGCTAACAGGTATGGACTCTGAGTTTTTCAACTGTGTACATGGGCTGTTATTTGAGCTTGATGAAGGAACAGTGGTATTACAATTGGATGATGGAGAATTTTTTATTAAGGTAAGAGGTGTCTAAAAAGGTAGATACCTCAATCAAGTTAATAGGTTTGGTGGAGGTGGTGCTTTTATTGAACGGAAAATGATACTTGTCAAACCGAGCATGTCTTGATATATATATATATATATATATCCGTGAGGTAATAGGATCAAGGCATTTGTAACCTTTATGTTTGGAGGAATAGCCTATAAAAACACATGAGATGCTCCGGGGTGACAATTTATGAGTGTAATCACGAAGGCACGGAAAGACACGACAACCAAACGGCTTAAAAAATGAATAGTTTGGTCGTTGAAAGTATAAAATCTCAAATGGAGATTTTCCATGTAATAATTTGGACGGTAAACGATTGATGGTAAAAACCGCCGAAGAAAAAGCATCGACCCAATATGTAGTGGGTAATTTTGCATGAAACAACATTGCCAATCCGGTTTCGACAATGTGACGATGTTTTCATTCAACCCGTCCATTTTGCTGTGGTGTATGAGGACAAGATATTCTATGAAAGGTGCCATTTTGCTCAAATATGTGTTTTAGTGGAAAATTGTGTTTGAACAAAGGATATAAAAATATTCAAGGCATCAATAAATTCAGATTTTGCCTTAAGTGGATATAGCCAAGTAAATCTGGAATGATCATCAACAAAGGCCACATAATAACGAAAATTTCCAATAGATGTTATTGGAGAGGGTCCCCATAAGTCACAATGAATAATATCAAGAGGCATAGACGCACGTTTATCATTATGTAAAAAAGGTTGACGTTTCGCCTTAGCAATCTCACATGACGAACAAAGTCCCGGTTTAGGTAAAACGGAAGTAAAGTTCACACAACCATTATTTTTATGTAGAAATAAAGTCTCAAAATTAACATGCCCAATTCTAGGGTGCCACAACTCAAAAGAAGCTTGTGGACAGGAAAATATGGAAACCAAAGCTTCATGAGTCGGGCGAAGAACATAAAGGCCATCTTCACGGCATCCTTGGGCTAGCGTTTTCTTGGTTTGTCGATCCTGAATATAAAAATAAGGATGAGAAAAGACAACATCAACATGATTATCTTCGGTTAATTTGCCAATAGATAATAAATTTTTAGTAATGGATGGCACAACCAAGATATCATTTAAAACAATATCACCAAAGAGTTTGGTTTGACCAACATGGGTAATGGGAAGAGATTGACCATTACCGAAAAACACCTTTTGATTACCTTGCATTGGGGTGGTATTTTGAAGAGAAGAGGCATTTGGTAACATGTGTGTGGTAGCCCCGGTGTCGGACGTCCAATCAGGGACTGTAGAATTTATTTGACACTGAGCATGGAAAGCTTGTGCCAACTGATCCGATGAAACGGTGGACTGAGCATAGGATGCAAGATGATAACATTGGGCCGTAGAATGACCGGGCTTTTCACACAATTGGCAAACGGGCCTGTGAAAATTGTTGGCAGCAGGCCTATTGGACCTATTGCGGCCCTTGTACATATTCTGATTAAAGTTAGGCCTATGAGGCCAATGGGTATTATAGCGACTGGACCTGGGAAAAAATTGGGCCTGTGGAACACAGTTCACAGGAGGACTGCCCACTGTAGGTCTCAATGAATTATTATTGTTGCTCGTGGATGATTGAGCCATGAAAGCCATGATATTTGAATTATTATTGGACATTGTTCCATGCAATTTTTTTATAAAAAGCTCATGGCTTTCGGCACTTGCAACAAGGTCAACAAAGGATGGAATAGGACGTACCGAACGAGTAGTTGTAGAGAAACTTTCAAAAGACGTACCAAGGCCACATAAGAACCAATGGACTTGATCCATAGCATCAATGGGGTGACCGATAGCCGTCAATTGGTCACAAGTAGCCTTGAAAGCCCGTGCAAAATCAGCCACAGATTTTTCACCCTTTCTTAGAGCACGAAGATTGTCCCGAAGATTTTGGACCCTTTCAACGGAGGCATTGCAATAAGCGGCTTCAAGAGCCATCCAGATTTCGCGGGCCGAGGAGAGCCCAACAGTTATGGAAAAGACTTCTTCAAATAAGGAGGCATTGAGAAGGATGATGGCTTGTTGTTCATCCCTAAGCCATGTAGTGTGATTCGGATTTGTTACTTCTTTTTCACCGGACATAATTGATGGATTCGGTGGTGAAAGAGTTCCATCAACATGTGGCAACAAATGATGGTAAGTGAGAATGGGTTTCATTTGTGTCCTCCAAGATATGTAATTGTTAGGGTTGAGTTTGATGGCGATCATTGGGGCAAGGCTGTTTAACATAGGATTTGAAGTAGAAGATGAAGACATGATGAACAAGGGAAAGAAGGATGGACACGATGAAGAGGAAGGCCAAGAGATGGAGCACAACTACCGTTGGGTAATGGATGATACCATGTGAAGGGTCTGATTCTCCTTACTTTACAAAGGTTACAAGATACAATATACAGACTTGAAATGAATAGACTAATAAATAGAGACAATAAATACACAGATACAAATATTATCTAACACAATGTATTATATATTTTGTTCAAGAAACGTTTGTTTGTGTTCGTTTGTTACCATTTGTGTTCATGAACATTAGTTTGTGCTCATTTGTGTTTATCGTCATTCGTTTTCATTCGTTGCCTAAAATTAACAAACAAACACAAACGAACACGAACACGTTCATTTCCTTAACAAACAAACACGAACATAAAATCTCGTTCGGTAAGCGTTCATGAACAGTTCGTGAACACATATATTTTTAACAAACAAACACGAACAAGGACTTGTTCATGTTTGTTCGGTTCATTTACAACCCTAGGTGTAGATATAGTGGCATATTTGGATGGAGCAAGGGAAAAGTAATAAAGTTATTATGAGTGGGTAATGGGTTAGTCAGTGGGAGGCCAGTCCATTTAATTATTTAGTTTATATATAGATCAGGCAGGTTCAGGTGTTTATTTATTTCGTAATTTATTAATAAATAATTGAAGCAATATCATGTGTCACAGAGAATAATAAATAATAAATAAAATATATAGTTTTCTGCAATATATACGTGAGTTGGTCGACAGGTATGCAATCTCTACTGATCATGGACACACCAGATCATCGATATATACTAATCTAACACCATTCTATTACCTGCCAAAGTTACTGTTTCCGGTGAAAAATTATTATTTATCCGAATCATTTCTTTAATATAATTGGTCCAACTATTTATGAATATTATGTTATTTTGTTTTATTTGTATTTTAAAACAGAATTTGCAGTCTAGCAGTATCAACGTGTTCCTCTCATAGAGGTTGATGTGTCATCTATTCCCATAATAGATAAATGGGTAGATTATGAGTAGGATTACGTATAAGTTAGTCATTATAAAAAAAAAAATTAACTGGTCTATGAAGTCTTTCCAAACAATATGTTACCCAGAATGATCTTTGATCTCTAGAACATGAATCGAACTTGAATATAAACTGAATGTTTTGTACATGTGATGATTACAATTGAAAAATTGAAACCCTATTTATAAGTAATGAAGAAGTGCGATCGAACAGACATGTGTCTCTTCGCGAAACATCGCGTCTTCTTGTCTCTATGTTGTTGGCGCCGTTTTGGAGAGATGTGTCTCCTGGAGGGGTCGTTTCATATAGATTGTAGGTTACAATCTTTCTTTTGTTCGCTTCTAGTTGTCGTACTTCTATACTATTCTAATGCACAACCTAAACTAAATAATAACTATTTACATAACAAACCCTCGTACTTAGGATGTGAGGGATTAGCGATCTTCATTCACCCCCTAATCACGAAGATCCTTGAGTTGTTGTAGATCTTGAACTTTGAGTAGCTTTATCTTCTCGAATCTCCTCAGTATTCAACACTTCACATGGATCTTCTTATTCACGAACCTTGTTCCTCACGAACTTTGCTTCACACGAACATTTTGCTTCACACTAGTCTTGATAGCACTTGATTTGTATCACACGAACCTCTTCTTGTGTAGTTGTCTCAACACGAACTTCACTCGGTCTTGATTAACTTGCCCACCATCATTGAATCCATCTCGCATAGATTTTTTAGACAATCTGAACCACTCAGATTTCTCTTGCGGTTGTATCACACAACAATTTTATGTGACCCAGTCACAGGATATGTGTGTCTTCTTCTTGATCTATAATAGATTAAATATCTTCTTTACAGTTGTCTCTCACAACAGGTTCTTCATACTGATTGCTTCCCTCGCAGATTCTTCACTTTTACCTGATCTACTCACTGGATTGTTTTATTGCACCTTTCACAAGTTATCTCCGCATCACACGGTTCTTCCCTTTGTTCGTTTCACACGACCAAATTTCATGTTTCTACTTCTCCTCAATGTGTAGGCACATCAGAAGTGCCGGTTCATTATCTTCTTCTGTTTTAACCAAGAGTGTCTCATTTTCTTTGGTTTACTTGGTTGCGCATTCGTAGACAAAGTGTCCAAGTTTCTCACATCAACCAAAATATGTGATGCCTACAATTTGTAAGATTATATACTAATTAAGATAAATAGTTTAATGAACATGATTAAAAAAATCTAAATGTTGTTTCCTAAAGACTTAAATTTAGTTATGTAAGAAAATGAATAACTCGGTATTTTTTTCTCAGCTTTCGTAACATATCATTTATAAAATAACATAATCCGTAACGAAACTATAAAATGTCATTTAAGAAGTCAAATTACAAGAAAACAACAGTATTTAGTATCTGTATTAATAAAAATTTTGTTGGTCGGATGATCAATAGAGAATAGACTCGCAAACCCCCGGAACTTCTTCTAATTCTGCATGTTAACAAAAGTAATAGAAAATTCAAGTATTTTGTTGACAATTATATGAGGAGTTACTCAAGTGGCCAACATGTTGTTTCTTATTTTGGCATGGTCAATTTTTAATATTAAGTCCTTGTCCTGGAGCAAGCTTTAGATGCATACATTTAAATTAACAACTATTTTTACAAGTACAAAACCATATCTGCGTTTTACTTTTTCTGATGGGACAATAATACATGCAATTATTGGGCCTTGCATGGAATATTTTATTAGGGTGTAAAGAGTGGTTAAACACTTTGAAGTGGCAAACCAAAAAACCTACCAATCAGAGCGCGTCATGTCAATCAGTCAAACGTGTTTAAACTTTGGTGAAAAGTGTTGGCAATGGTTTAGACACTTGGTGAAGTGGTAAACTATTTTTTTTAAAGGAAAAAGGTGTGATTGGTTGAGATAGTAATGGACCCCACCCACAATACCCTCTCTCTCTCTCTCCTTCCTCCCTTCCCCGAATCGGCTAACCTTCACCGCACAAACCCATCAAAATCGGCAAACATGTTGTTGGCGGTGGTTTACCGCGTCGGTAAACATGTTTGCCGCATGTTGCCGATCACCACTCCGTATGCCCTTACATATTGGTATACCATAAGTCACCACGCTATCTAAATTCAAATATCTCACTTAGATCGAATATGTTTTAAAATATCAAATATGTATAAATCGATTTGAACTTATAAATACATGTTTGTTGATATAGTTCTTAGCGATAATATATTCAGCCGAGTATATCGGCTGAAATATTGGGATTATTATTATTATTTGATTTGGTGTATATTTGTATTTGTATTGTATATCTGTTTCCTTATTTTCAGATGTATCAATCCCTATTTAAAGGGTTCTTGTTTTCAATGGAATGACACAGAAAATTTTACACCACAGAAACTTTCATGGTATCAGAGCGATTCTGATACCCATCTCTTCCGCAGCCTTTTTCTTTTCTTTCTTCTCGGATCCGTCCGATTCATCATCACGATGACTCCTGAAAAAGAGAATATTGAACAGCTTCCAAAGCCCCAGCCCCTACATCCCGCATACTCTGTTACAAATATACAGAGTAAGATCCGAACCCTAGACAGAACCAATGTCACGTATTCTCAAAGGATACGGCTGATTAAATTACATGCCGTCGCATACAAGGTGATGAATCACATCGATGGTACTGCTCCTCCAGCATCAACATCTGCTGATCATGAGGCCTGGAAGGAATTAGACGCACTTGTCCTTCAATGGATATTCAGCACGATTTCCGATGACCTTCTTAAACGAGTTATGGACAGCAACACAGTTACGGCTCATGCTGCGTGGTCCAAACTCGAGAAAATTTATCTCAGCAACAAGAAGGCACGTGCTGCGTCTTTGGAAACCAAGTTTTGTAATCTGACTTTGTCGGCGTGTTCCTCCGTTGAAGACTACTGTCAGCGGCTGACTGACCTTGCAAACCAACTAGCCGATGTCGATGTCACTATCACTGAGTCCCGTCTTGTTCTTCAACTAGTAAGGGGTTTACCAGCCGAGTATAACACCACGGATGCCCTTATTAATCAGCAAGGCGTTGATTGGGATCAAGTCGTTAGTATGCTGAACGATGAGGTCCTGCGTCTGGAAGCACAGAAGGAGCTCATTCTACCGTGTTAGCCGCCACCTCTGCGCAAACAATTCCTCAAAACCACCCGCCGGTTCAGCCATCTGACAACACCGCCTCTTCCTCTCGTGGTCGGGGACGGGGCCGTGGGTCCTGGAACCGCCGCGGTGGCAGGGGACGCGGCAGCAGCAATCGCCAGCCCTATTCCTCCTGGTCCGGACAACAACAACAACAGCAATCTGGCTACTCTCAACAACCCGGTTTTCCTAACTGGGCCTGGTGGACTCCTCCACCATGTCCCTATCCGACCCAGAAGCAGTGGCGGCCCAACAACAGCCCAGTTCAGCAGCCGCAAGCCCAGTCTCAGGCCCATTTTTCAGGTCTTCCTCAGCAGCAGTTTAGCGGCTTCAGTCCTTCACCCCAAGGCGTCTACAATGCTTTAAGTCTAGCGGATCTCAGCGCCGCGTTCAACAATATGCAGATGAATCAGCCCTCTTCTTCTTGGGCTTCGGACCTCATGGATACAGGGGCAGAGTCTCATGTTACTAATGAGCAAGGTAAAGTTCTTATCCCACATTCTACTCCTGTTTGAATTAAATTATTGGTAGGCAATGGCCATTTTTTACCAATACACGGATCGGGAACGGGCTTCCATAACCTACCCAACCGAACCTATGTCCTACCCAATGTCCTTTACAGCCCACAAGTTATTAAAAACCTTATTTCTGTCAGACGTTTTACTCGTGATAATCAAGTTTCTGTTGAATTTCACCCTTTTGGTTTTTCATTGAAGGATCTCAAAACTAGGAAGCTTCTGTCCCGCCACAACAGTACCGGAAACCTCTACCCTTTCACTCAGCCGCAACTACCTCCTCAAGCTACTTTTCTTGCTTCTACCAGTCTTCCCTGGCATGATCGTTTAGGTCACCCGGGGGCTCAAGTTTTAGAACTTTTAAGTCGTAATTTGAATTTTTCATGTAATAAGAGTAAAAACTCACATGTTTGCAATTCTTGTCAACTTTCAAATAGTAAACGATTGCCTTTTCATTCCTCTAACACTTTTAGGTTTGCACCCTTTGATATAATCCATTGCGACTTATGGACATCTCCTATCACGAGTAAAACAGGATACAAATACTATATGGTTCTAATTGATAATTTTTCACACTTTGTGTGGGTGTATCCTATTAAGTACAAGTCTGACACATTCCCTACCTTTGTCAAATTTCACAAATTAATTGAAACTCAATTTCACCGAAAGATTAAAACTTTTCAATGCGACCTCGGGGGTGAATTTGACAATTTAGCTTTTAAAGCCTTCGCAGACCAACACGGACTATTGTTTCGGTTTGCTTGTCCCCAAACCTCCAACCAAAACGGCCGGGCAGAACGGATGATTCGTCGCCTAAACGACATCATCCAGGCCCTGCTTATACACGCCAATCTTCCTCCATCTTTTTGGGTGGAAGTGTTACACACGGCCGTCTACTTGCACAACATTTTACCCACCAAACGCCTCAATTTTTATACTCCCACCTTTGCCCTCTACCTACGGCATCCCGAATATGAACATCTACGGGTGTTTGGGTGTGCGTGTTACCCTAACACCTCTGCTACCCAACCTCATAAATTACATGCCCGCTCCATCCGGTGCATTTTTCTCGGGTATCCACCCGACTTTCGTGGGTATCGATGTTTTGACCCAACGACGGGGCGAGTACACATCTCTCGCCACGTGACCTTTGATGAGCATGTTTTTCCTTATACCATTCCTCAAAACCCAACCGCCTATAAATTTCTGTACGACACGGTGCCTCTAGGCTTCACCTTTCACCAGCATGTCCCCAAGCCTTCCATTACGACCCAAACCCAGCCACCCATTACGGCCCAAACCCAGCCATCCGTTACGGCACCTTACCCCATAGCTTATAGTCGACGCCCCAAACCACCCGTAGCCCAAACTCAGACCTCTCACCACACATCACCCATAGCCGACCCAACCCAAGCAGCCCAATCCACCCACTCCACCTCCACTGGCCCCACCGTACTCCAGCCCGCCCCGCCAGCCAACTCCCATCCCATGACCACACGTTCCAAATCTCGGTCCACTACTCAATCGGCTTTTTCAGCCACAACCATCTCACCCATCCCTAATACTTATGCCAAGGCCCTATCCGATCCTAATTGGTTAAATGCTATGCAAGCCGAATTTACTGCTTTACAGGACAATGAAACGTGGGAATTAGTTCCTAGACCTACGGATCGGCCGGTAATTAGATGTGTGTGGCTGTTCTGTCACAAGTTTAAAGCGGACGGATCTCTTGAACGTTATAAGGCCAGATTGGTTGTTAATGGAAATTCACAAACGGTGGGCATTGACTGCGAGGACACCTTCAGTCCGGTTGTCAAACCGGCAACCATTAGGACAGTTCTCTCACTCGCAGTCTCACGGTCATGGCCGATACACCAGTTGGACGTCAAGAATGCATTCTTACATGGGGAAGTAAACGAAACTGTTTTCATGCATCAACCTCCCGGTTTCTATGATCGAAGGGCACCAAATTAAGTATGTCGACTCAAAAAGTCTCTTTATGGGCTTAAGCAAGCACCAAGGGCCTGGTACACCCGCTTTGCTAACTATATTACTTCTCATGGGTTTCGTAGCAGTGTCTGCGACAACTCGTTATTTATTTATAACCGGGATCCATCAAACACTGCTTATTTATTATTATACGTGGATGACATAATCCTCACGGCGTCTAATAACAATCTGTTGCGTAACATTATTGCTACTTTGTCAAGGGAGTTCGCTATGACTGATTTGGGCCGATTGCATCACTTCTTGGGCATTAAATACGTGGATGACATAATCCTCACGGCGTCTAATAACAATCTGTTGCGTAACATTATTGCTACTTTGTCAAGGGAGTTCGCTATGACTGATTTGGGCCGATTGCATCACTTCTTGGGCATTAAAGTCTCCCAGCAGTCCCGTGGTATTTTTCTCTCACAGTCTCAATATGCAAAGGAAATTATTGCTCGGGCTTCAATGTCGGCATGTAAACCGTGCACGACTCCCGTGGATCTCTCGGCCAAACTCAGCAGCACTGATGGCCCATTATTCTCGGATCCTACATTATATCGAAGCCTCGCCGGGGCTTTACAATATCTCACATTTACGAGACCCGACATATCCTATGCCGTTCAGCAAGTCTGCTTATTTATGCATGAGCCTCGTGATTCACACTTTGCTTTTATGAAGAGGATCATCCGTTATATTCAAGGAACAATTGATTATGGTATTCATTAAATCTGCTTCTCACTCCTTGGTGGCCTATTCTGATGCTGACTGGGGTGGTTGCCCAGACTCCCAACGCTCCACTTCGAGATATTGTGTATTCCTCGGTGATAATTTGATCTCAGGGTCTTCTAAACGGCAGCCCACTGTCTCTCGATCTAGCGCTGAAGCGGAATACCGGGGTGTTGCAAATGCGGTCGTTGAAGCCACCTGGATACACAATTTACTTCTTGAGTTGCACACTCCTCTTACACACGCCTCCGTTGTATACTGTGACAACGTCTCAGCCGTGTATCTTTCTAATAATCCAGTTCAGCATCAAAGGACGAAACATATTGAGATTGACATACATTTTGTTCGGGACAAAGTTCGTGTAGGTCACATCCGCGTTCTTCATGTGCCTTCCTCTTTGCAATATGCGGATATTTTTACCAAGGGGCTTCCACGTCAGCTGTTCCAGTCATTTCCTTCCAGCTTGAGCGTCTGTCCTCCGCCCGCTCAAACTGCGGGGGTGTCTTAGCGATAATATATTCAGCCGAGTATATCGGCTGAAATATTGGGATTATTATTATTATTTGATTTGGTGTATATTTGTATTTGTATTGTATATCTGTTCCTTATTTTCAGATGTATCAATCCCTATTTAAAGGGTTCTTGTTTTCAATGGAATGACACAGAAAATTTTACACCACAGAAACTTTCAATAGTGAATGGATTTCTTTCAGGAAATCACATATAGAAAAGTGGATCAATGTTACCCGACTAAACACATTCATATATTTTCTAATTTATTGGTGTACACGGATCGTAGAAAAAAAAGTTTAAGTAGTTTGTTACTTTGCGTATCTTTATATATAATAAAGGAACAAAGGTTGGGACACCTGTCCCCTTCACATTCATCTAAGACACGTGTCAACCTTTCCTTTCATTTGCTACTGTGTTCATCATTCAGACTATCCACGCCTCCCTTATTCCAAAACCAGGTTTTTTGTGTTCCATGTATTCTTCCTAACCCTAATCAATTCCCCAAATTTCAGTGGGTTCTCTATCTTGCTTCTCTCCTTTCTTCTCAATCGTTTGTAAGATGTCTTCTCCAACATCAAAGATCTACTTTTTTCTACTCTTCACCTTCATCACAATCTAATAGCTAATTGGAGTTTGATTTCTATTTGTTGACTTCCATTTATTTGGGGTAAAATCATTGCAATCTTGTGTTCCACATATAGGATATATTCTCTATGGCCGAATTATTAGGCAGAATTTTATTAATTACGACATCACAAATCTCGGCTCACAAACCCATTTTCTTTATTTACATTTTTCGTTATGTACTTTAGTTAAAACGTTAGATTTTATTGTAAGAGCATTTGGTTAAATTGGTAGATATCAAGTCAAAGTAGGTGATACTGAACCTATCGTCACCACCTGCTACCATAAAAAATAGTGTGCAAACTTAGGTTGGAATTTTTTGTAAAACAATATTTTAGCTTTAACCCGTTTTGACCCAAACTAAAATGACATTGTTTTTAAAACGACCCCCTTTTTCCCGAGCTCACTTTGCTCATAACCCCACATTGACCTGAACTCGTTTTGACCCGTCAGCGAAACCCACCCGACCCACACAGTTTGCCAGGCTTAATATACTTGATATATTATATTGCAGCCTCTCTACTTGGCTGAAACTCAGTTATGTGTTCACCTCCTAGCTTCTTGTATGAATCTTTTAGTGTATAATTTATTTTCGTTTTGATGACTAACTTTATACAATTTTTTCTGTGTTAACAATTTCAATGGAGGCTGTTTCAAAGACGGAGATCCGCCACGTGTCTCGGAAATGGAATGATCAGATTCAACGCAGTCCAGATCGTACAAAGGTCTGGATCGAGCCTAAGAAACATCGTAGAGTCGTCGTTGTTTACTACCACTATTTTAACGGCCAGCTTGAGTATCCGCATTTTGTTGAGGTTCCTCTCTCCTGTTCTGATGGACTATATCTTTGAGGTAAACTTTTCAATTCTTTTCAGCCGTAACGATAACCTAACTGACTAACTGTATACAAATTTTTGTGACTTGGTTCACACGTCAACTTGGTTACAAAATAAATTGTTTTACGACAAGAGAAAGTAAACTAAACTTTATTATTCTTTCACCTTACATATTATTGTTTACTATCTTTTAAAAAGAACATTCCTTTAACTTTTTTGTAACTGATATTCATGAATTATGTATGCTTATTTCAAATAATTTAAAAAAAAATATGGCTTTCTATCAACAAGGTAATAAACCTCTTCCTAAAAAATATTGTTCACATTTTTAACTTTTCAGCATTCCTAAAGTATAAAATGTTGTAAAAAAAAAAAAAAAACCCCCAGTATTTTTCTTCTTTTCATATAGATTTTCATTTGACCTTCTCAAAGGTCTTCTCTCTACATTTGACCTTACACATAAATGTGTAAGGTTACTTTTGCAACAAAACAACTTTTAGACCCATCAAGATACGTTTGAAACATAATATAGGTCAACTATAAAGACAAATGAAGCATTTCAAATTGTTTCACATTTTAGTTATTAAGTTTTCTAACTAAGAAAGCTATTTTTTTTGTTTACTTTCATATACCCTCAAATAGATTTGTTGTTTTGTTTCATCACCAACTATTTATAACCACTTCCACCATCCTCATATTTTAGCAACTTAAACTTACATTCTTGCACTTTACCTATCTAACAAAAAACTAACACTCATGGAGCATTGGTAGATCTCTAATAACTTTGCATTTAATAATTTAATCATTCATATCATATTTATAATTAGTACTACTAGCCATATATTTTATGATACAGTAACATCACCTATTTGAAGGATTTGGATTTGGCTTGTCGTGATAACACTGTGAAGGTTCGTACACTTCGGTTATGGAAGCAACCCATGTATAACAATCCAGAACAATTTTACTCAATCAAAATGATTGTTGTTGATGAAGAGGTATATGTTTCAAATCTATTTTTTTAATATTTCAAATTTGCCAGTTATTATATTATTTTAAACCTATTTAAAGGATAACCTATTGCGGGCTCAGTTAAGCCTGTTGTCAAGACCTTTCTTTAAAGTTTACATGCGGACTTGGTTTTTAATGTCTTAGTATGTATTGGGCAGGAGAATCAGTCTTAATAAGGTCTATGGTCCTTGAGTATTTAGGCGGTTTACTGTTGTTGCATATTTTGTATGTCTGCCACTGTGCGAATAGGCTAGATAAAGCGTGTGCTGAATGTTGTATGGGTTAATGTGAAATCAGAGTGGTTTTGTAAATTGAAAGCATGTTCGTACGAATGGCACATTTGCATGAACTGGACATCACATTCATCCGTGTCACATTCGCACGAGTGAGCCCATTCGTCCCAGGCAGGTTCGTGCGAATGGGCATTGCCTATAAATATAGGACTTGGGCTCCTCATTTGATAAGCTTTGGTTCCCAGGGGAGAAATGCTGGCGAAATTTCTCTAGAGTTTCGCCAGCCTGAAAAAGATGTAAACTTGTTTGGTACGAATGAATGAAGCATTCAACCAATGTCTATTCTGCTTCTACTCCTTTCTTATCAATAATATTCTACCGAATCGGTTCTATTGGGTCCAAAACTCCGTCAAACCTGCCGGATCCTGGAATCTCAATTGGTATCAGAGCTACGTTACTGATTCAATTGATCTAACAGTTGATTGAATCACCTACGCTCATAAATTTTGGATTTTTATGGGGTTTGGACATAAAATGTCACAGCCCCCGATCCCTATCTCCCGGGAACGGACGGCCGTGAGCCAGTTTCGGTGGTATCACATTTTATTTATCCAATTTGGCAGCGGAAATTTTCATCAGGATCGTAGTTAGGAAATATTTTAATCAGAGTAAACCACCACATTTTATAACATTAAACATATGGGTAAAAACCCAAGTTTTTAATACACACGTTTCATAGGAATAAATCCTATTTATTTAATAAAAACATCCATTTTATTCTTAGATAACTTCATTGCCACTTTTCCAAGCCTTCAGTGTTGTCCAGCTGGCTTCTATTTGGCTTTCACACTTTGTTCCCTAAAACGCGTTTTAAAAACATTTTGTCAGTGGGAAATACTGGTGAGTGAATCCCAGTTTAATCAAGTTTAAGTAAAAACCAATTTGCAGTATTGAGGGCACATCCGCAATTACATTTGTATCCAAGACATCACAATTAACATCAGTGGTACGGTCATACTCAACATATGGGATGTTACCACGCCAGTAACCAATTTTGTATACAAAACCCCAACATACCCACTATAATTGTATTCTTCACAAATACTCAATAACTGTCATTTGCATGGAAAGGTATTTAAGGTTTTGTAAAAACAGTTAATAAAAAGGAGATTACTCACATTGCTGTTTTAGGTTTTTCGTAAGGGTTTCCTGGAGATAATCTATAAATTACACAAATGCACGTGTGTTAGTATAATAACCCATTTTAACATTAGTAATACCCTCCCCGAGACGGCATTCCAACGACTACGTCGGGCAGAACCACGACAGCCGTTACGGAACCCTAGATCAATCGGGCAGCGTATCTAATACGTCTCCAGGGGTTATAATACTTACATCGTAGCAGAACCTCGCTATTTTAGGGGGTATAATGCCCGGGTATAGTGTATACTACTTCAGAAATTTAGAAAGAAAGAAAGATTTGAGCGATCGTCGAATGAAGCCGATGCGTGCTATTTATAGGATCTGATCTGGGGTTTCTCGCGGCCCGCGTGGGATTTGGGCCGGGTTCACGCGGCCCGCGTCAAATGAAGTCAACGGCGTAGCTTGGCCCACTCATCACTAGACTTGACACGGTGTTGACACGTGTCGGCTCCGGGTCATGCCACAAATCAGGACGCTCGCGGCCCGCCTTCACTTCCCCAAACATGTACGCGGCCCGCATCAACTAAGGGTTTTGGCGATATCCTGGTACACACTCGCGCGGCCCGCTTAAGCTTGAGGTGAGGCCCTACGCGGCCCGCCTCAACTTAACTTTTATTGTTTTTATTTATTTTATATGGTATAATCTATTTTGAGGCTCGGTTTTCACATACGGGGTGCATATAAAGACACATTGAGATATAAAATATATTAGGGTGTCGGAAATATTATGAGGATGTCGGTTTTACCGAGGGTTGTTATATCCTCCCCACCTTGTTTTAGAGCTCGTCCTCGAGATCTACTGGAACAAGTGTGGATATTTCTTTTGCATTTCGGATTCAAGCTCCCACGTGTACTCGGGTCCTCTTTTGGAGTCCCACTTTACTTTGACCAGAACCAATCTCTTATGCTTGAGATTTTTAACTTTCCTATCTTCAAATTGTAGAGGCTTCTCCACAAACTTGAGTTGCTCATTAACCTCTATATCCTTAAGAGGTACTACGAGTGATTCATCAGCTAAACACTTTTTAAGATTGGATACATGAAACACATCATGTATTCCTGCCATTTCCTCTGGCAGTCGTAGCTGATAAGCTACAGGTCCTATTCTTCGGATAATTTCAAAAGGTCCAATATACCTGGGACTAAGCTTTCCTCTTTTGATGAATCTTACCACTCCTTTCCAGGGAGAGACTTTCAATAACACTTTATCTCCCACTTGAAATTCTAATGGTTTGCGTCTGTTATCAGCATAGCTCTTTTGGCGATCACGTGCTGTTTTCAGTCGTTCCTTGACTTGAATGATTTTATCAGTTGTTTCTTGTACTATCTCAGGTCCAGATAATTGTTTTTCCCCAATTTCTGCCCAACAGACTGGGGTTCTGCACTTTCGTCCATAAAGTGCTTCGAATGGTGCAGCATTGATACTTGTGTGATAACTGTTATTATAAGAAAATTCTATTAAAGGTAAGTGTTCGTCCCAGTTACCTCCAAAATCAATTACACAAGCTCTAAGCATGTCCTCCATTGTCTGAATTGTCCTTTCGCTTTGTCCGTCCGTTTGAGGATGATACGCGGTGCTTAGATTTAGCCTGGTTCCCATTGCTTTTTGGAAACTTGACCAAAAATGAGAAGTAAAACGGCTATCTCTATCGGAAACAATTGATAAAGGAATGCCATGTAAAGAAACGATTTTATTTACATATAATTTGGCTAATTGTTCCATACTAAAGGTTTCCTTCATTGGTAAGAAATGAGCTGACTTGGTTAACCTATCTACAATCACCCAGATTGTATCATTACCTTTTCTCGTTTTAGGCAATTTGGTAACAAAATCCATTGTTATCCATTCCCATTTCCAAACTGGTATTTCTAATTGTTGTAACAAACCTGAGGGTTTCTGATGTTCAGCTTTAACTTGTGAGCAAGTTAAACATTTAGAAACATAAGCTGCTACATCCTTTTTCATTCCTATCCACCAGAAATTTTTCCTTAAATCCTGGTACATTTTATCATTTCCTGGATGCATCGTATATTTAGACTTATGGGCTTCTTCTAATATACGGTGACGTAAATTTCCTAATTTAGGTATCCACATTCTCTTTTTATGGAACCTCCAAATTCCATCTGTTCCTTGTTCTAATTCCTTAATCATTCCTTTTAACTTTTCAGTATCCTCCTTGATTACTGATTCTTGTGCTTTTCTAATCTGATTGTTTAAATCTACTTGTAGATTTAATTTAAGAGAACGTACCCTTTTTGGCTTTTCGTGATATTTTCGACTTAAAGCATCAGCCACCACATTGGCTTTTCCTGCATGATACTGGATATCACAATCATAATCACTAAGCAATTCCATCCAGCGTCTCTGTCTCATATTCAATTCTTTTTGCCCGAAGACATATCTTAAACTTTTATGATCTGTGAATATGGTAAACTTACTACCATAAAGATAATGTCTCCAAATCTTAAGGGCGAAAATTATGGCTCCTAATTCCAAATCATGGGTCGAATAATTTCCTTCATGACTCTTAAGCTGTCTAGATGCATAAGCTATAACCTTTTGACGTTGCATCAATACGCATCCATAACCTAATTTAGAAGCGTCACAAAAGACTACAAAGTCTTCAGTTCCTTCTGGTAATGCTAGTATGGGTGTATGGGTTAATTTTGCTTAAGGATTCTAAAGGCTTCTTCTTGTTTTGGTCCCCATTCAAACTTAACAGATTTACAGGTTAGCTTAGTTAAAGGAATGGCTATTCTAGAAAAATCTCGAATAAATCTTCTATAATAACCGGCCAATCCTAAGAAACTTCTAACTTCAGTTGGTGATTCTGGGGTTTTCCATTTGGTAATTGCCTCGATTTTCGTTGGATCTACATGAATTCCTTCATGATTCACCAAATGTCCGAGAAATTGCACTTGTTCTAACCAAAATTCACACTTTGAAAATTTAGCATAAAGCTTCTCTTTTCTCAATAAACTTAAAAGTAAGTGCAAGTGCTTTGCATGCTCTTCTTTACTTTTAGAGTAAATTAGAATATCATCTATGAAGACAATTATGAATTTATCCAAATATGGCTTACATATTCGGTTCATCATGTCCATAAATGCGGCTGGGGCATTGGTTAAACCAAATGGCATGACAGTAAATTCATAATGACCATACCTTGTTCTGAATGCGGTTTTAGGAATATCCTCTTCCTGTACCTTTAATTGATGATATCCTGATCTTAAATCGATTTTAGAGAAAAATCGAGCTCCTTGAAGTTGATCAAACAAGTCATCGATCCTCGGTAATGGGTACCGATTCTTAATCGTGACTTTGTTCAATTCACGGTAGTCAATGCACATACGCATTGATCCGTCCTTCTTTTTAACAAATAAAATCGGCGCTCCCCATGGCGATGAGCTTGGCTGTATGAATCCCTTTTCCAACAACTCGTCTAGTTGTTTCTTCAGTTCTTGCATTTCAGCGGGTGCTAAACGGTAAGGTGCTTTGGCAATCGGTGCTGTTCCGGGTAACAGATGAATTCTGAATTCAACTTCCCTGTCTGGCGGTAGTCCTGGCAATTCTTCTGGAAAGATATCTGAAAATTGGGATACTACTGGGATATCTTTTACTTCTTTTCCTTTAGTGTTAGTGATTATTGAAATCAAATACACTATAGATCCTTTTCTTATACAACTTGCAGTTTTCATCACAGAGATGAATTTAGTGGATCTAAAAGGTTTATCTACTTTAATTGAGATCTTTTCACCTCTTGGTGATTTTAATTGAATTGTCTTTTGATCACATAAAATACTGGCTTTATTGGCTATTAACCAATCCATTCCTAATACTACATCAAATCCAACCAGATTCATTGGGTAAAGGTTTGCCATAAATTTTTGATTAAAAATTTCTATTCTTGCTCCCTGCAAGATTTCAGAAATCTTAATAGTTTCTCCATTTGCGGTTTCCACTAGACATTCTTGTGGTAGTTTAGTTAATGATTGATTTAGGAGTTTGCAAAACGAAGTATTAATAAAACTTTGGTTTGCACCAGAGTCAAATAATACTTTAGCAAAAATATCATTAACTAAAAACGTACCAGCAATGACGTCTGGAATCATCCTGGCTTCCTCTGTAGTTAGCACGAATGCTCTGGCATTTTTAGGATTTTTGTTGGTTGCAGCTGGAGCCAATTTCGGACAGTTTGTCCTAATGTGACCTTTTTCCCCACAATTGAAACACATTCCATTACTGGATTTCTTCTTGCAATTCTCTTCCTTGTGTCCTGGGGCCTTGCAAAAATTACAGTAAGTAGAGCATCTTCCAGAATGCTTCTTTCTGCAGGCTTTGCAGTAGGGTGCAGAGGTAGAACCTACATTCCTACGATTGGAATTCCCAGAACGGAATTCTTGAGTAAGCCTTTGGGTCAGGTTTCTCCTCTGATCTTCTTCTCTAGTACGGATTAACTCATCTGTCAAGGTATTAGCTAGTTCTACAGCTTCCTCTATGGTTTGGGGTCTAGCTGCCTTGACTACATGTCTAATTTCTCCAATTAATCCCCAGATGTAACGGGAGATTAACACTGGTTCAGGTGATGCAAGGGTAGGTACTATCCTAGCATATTCAAAGAATGTGGTAGTGTAACCCTTACTATCTACCCCGGTCATTCTTAGATTCAGAAACTTATTTGCTATCTGTTCTTTTTCATTGGGAGGGCAGAATTTCCTTTCTACCATGTTCTTGAATTCTTCCCATTCCATATTATAAATCCTATCACTTCCTCTGGATTGGAGGATAGTGTTCCACCATTCTAAGGCTGCATTTTTAAACAGATTTGAAGCAAACATTATTTTATCTTCTTCAGCACACTTGCTTATTTTCAGAACTGCCTCAGTTTTCTCTATCCAGCGTAAAGCTGCAATGGGTCCTTCATTGCCCGAGAATTCTATTGGTTTGCAGGACCAGAATTCCTTGTAAGAACAACCATGTGGCATGGTTCTTCTTCTTTTGGGGACGGGCGCTTGAAGTATGGGTCCATTGTTCACGCTGTTTTCTGGTTCAGTTGGTCGCTTACTGCTATGCTTACTTTTATTATTCGCTTCCTGAACTGTTTGAATAATAAATGGCATTGCATCTATAATTCCTTGTGCCACAATATGCTGAACGGCACTATTATCCATTTGGTTTTCGTTGTTATTATTGTCCGAATTTTCATTAACCACGTTAATGTTACTCTGGTTATCGTTATTCAGATTTTCTTGATTTCCCGCGTCGGCCATCTGAATTTTAGACATTTACCAAATATTAATATCACAAATAATATTTATATATAGCCAATCACATGACACGCTGATCGGAGTGTCGCGCTCCGGTCAAAGATAATATTTATATACCCTAATTACCCTTAACAAATAGCTAGTGGTAGCAAGGGGTCGAACCACGAAGAGTATGTGGTTTGTGTGTGGATTTGATTGAATTATGAATAGATGCCACTTTTATGAAGCTTGCTATATTGTTTTTGTATATTTTTGTTTGATTGAAAGATGTAAGTTGAAATTACTAAAGTGATTAACTAAATTAACTACTAACTGCAAAAAGTGGAAATGATTGTTTAAACAATAATAAGAAAACAAGGCTCACACCCGGTTTCAACAATTGCAAGACCTAGGGTTACTATGTATTTTAATTAGCTTTACTTGAAATAGTTCGTTAACGGGTCGCAATCACAAAGCTTAGGTGTCAATCGCTATCAACGTTGTAAACAACGGACCATGATACACTTCATTACTTTGGACTAACAAATCCTACCAAAAGACAAAGCATAAATACGTGCATTCTTTTCACAAAGTCAAATTTAATCATTCACTCGACAATTTGCAAATTCAATACCAACGTAGGACAATTGTCTAAGATTCAAACGCAATTCAAGTTGTCACAAAACAATCAACAAAACATAGTAAACCCTAAATCTTACAAAAGTCTACACCGGGGTGAAACCTCCAAGAAATTAGCCGCTCATGGTGTAAACGGTACAATCAACGGATGCACAAGACTTCAATTGGATCATCTTGGAGCTTGAGGATGGATGGTGGAATGATTAGGGTTTGGAAACGGTTGGTGGTGATGGATGGATTGAAGGTGGTAGAATGGTTGTGATGATGATGAACTAGGGTTTGGAATCAAGAAGATGATGGTGCCTTTGTTCTTGATTCCGGATGTAGAAGTGATGGATCATGGATTGGTGATGAGATCCTCTACACTCAACCGAGACAAATGGTCCGCGACCACATTCTCACTCCCTTTCTTATCTCGAATCTCCAAATCAAACTCTTGTAATAGGAGTACCCATCGTATCAACCGCGGCTTAGCATCCTTTTTCTCCATGAGGTACCTGACAGCACTGTGGTCAGAATAGATAATAACTTTGCTACCCCATATATAAGCCCGGAATTTGTCTAATGCATAAACTACCGCAAGTAGCTCTTTCTCAGTTGTTGTATAGTTAAGTTGTGCATCCGAGAGAGTCTTACTTGCGTAGTAAATAGCAACCGGCTTTTTGTCTACCCGTTGACCCAACACGGCCCCAACCGCATAGTCGCTTGCATCACACATAATTTCAAATGGTAATGACCAATTTGGTGATTGCAAGATCGGGGCCTCAACCAGTTTCTGTTTCAACACATTAAAGGCATTTTCACACTGTTTGTCAAAATTAAAGTCTCGGTCTTTTAACAAAAGATTACATAGGGGTTTTGTAATATCACTAAACCCTTTTATAAACCTCCTATAAAAACCTGCATGACCTAAAAATGACCTAATACCTTTAATGGTCGTGGGATACGGTAAAGTAGATATGACTTGTACCTTAGCACGATCAACCTCTATCCCACGACTTGACACCACGTGCCCCAACACAATTCCCTCTTGAACCATAAAATGGCTCTTTTCCCAACTTAGAACCAAACTAGTTTCAACACATCTCTTTAACACTTTATCTAATTGGTCCAAACAAGTCTCAAACGATGATCCAAAAATTGAGAAATCATCCATGAAGATTTCTAAAGACTCTCCCACCATATCGGAGAAGATACTCATCATGCACCTTTGAAAGGTGGCGGGAGCATTACATAATCCAAACGGCATCCGCCTAAATGCGAAGGTACCGTAAGGACATGTAAAGGTAGTCTTTGCTTGATCTTCCGGATGGATGGCAATTTGGTTATAACCAGAATAACCATCTAGGAAGCAATAAAATTTTTGCCCCGATAATTTCTCAACAATTTGATCAATAAACGGTAAAGGAAAATGATCTTTAGAAGTTGCGTTATTCAACTTCCTATAATCAATACAAATTCGCCACCCGGTTACCGGCCGGGTAGCTACCTCTTCACCTGCGTCATTTTTGACGACTTGTATGCCGGCTTTCTTGGGAACCGTTTGTGTTGGGCTTACCCATTGGCTATCCGAGATCGGGTAAATGATACCCGCATCAAGCCACTTCAACACCTCTTTCTTCACGACCTCCCTCATGTTTGGATTTAACCGTCTTTGCGCATCTCTAACGGGAGTCACATTCTCCTCCGTGATGATTTTGTGCATCACCACCGAGGGGCTAATACCTTTCAAATCCGCGATGGTCCATCCAATCGCCGCCCGATTGGTGACCAACACCTCCATCAACTTTTTCTCTTGCTCTCCGGTTAAGTTGGATGCAATGATAACCGGGAGAGTATTGCCCTCTCCAACATAAGCATATTTGAGATGCTTTGGCAATGCTTTCAACTCAACTTCCGGAGGCTCCACTAAAGACGGCTTCAATTTAGTATCAATGCTCTCCGGTAAGCTCTCGACTTGGTGCGTCCATGTCGGTTTTCCTTCTCTAACCGCAAGCACCTCTAAACTCCTCACTTCCTCGTCCATGCTTCGTTCCACCTCCACCTGTGACCTGTCAAACACATAACAATCCTCCATTGCGTTTTCCCCATAAACGACTGTGTCGCAAAGAGGTATGCACGTGTCAACAATGTCTGCCATAAAGCATTCATCATCAACTGGAGGGTTCATAAGTCCGGAAAAAACATGCAACCTCAACCTCCGGTTTCCAAATGTCATGTCAACCGTCCCCGTTCTGCAATCAATTTGAGCATTTGCAGTTGCTAAAAACGGTCGACCCAAAATCACCGTAGGTTGCTTGGTTGGGTCCTTGGCCACATAATCAAGTACAAGAAAGTCCACCGGATAGTAAAAATCCTCAATTTTCACTATCACATCCGAAACAACTCCACGGGGTAGTTTAGGTGTCAAATCGGCTAACACCACGGTGGTGTTTGACGATTGAAGTGGACCAAATTCATATTGGTCATATAAACTACCCGGTAGGATGCTTACACTAGCACCAAGATCTAGAAGTGCCCGGTTGATTTTAAAATCGCCCACTTAAATTGAAATGATAGGCGCACCCGGATCTTGGAGCTTAGGTGGAAGTGTACCCGAAAGGATCGAACTCACATTTTCGGTTAAATCTAATTTCTTTGGAAATTTGTGAGTGCGTTTTTGGGTACACAAATCTTTCAAATACTTAGCATAAGACGGTACTTGTTTGATTGCATCCAAAATAGGTAAATTGATTTTTACTTGTTTGAAAATTTCCAACAACTCTTCTTGTTGTGGACCTCTTTTGTTTACAACCTTTTTCGTCGGTCCCTTCAATGCTTCGGGATAAGGGGCGGTATTAACCTCCACACCCGTTTCCTTAGCCTTGGGGACGGGGATGGCCACAACGGGGGTAACATTATTCTTTTTCAAATCATTTTTGTTTTGACCCGTTTGGCCATCCTCAAGCTCATCATCACTAGCATCTTCCACCACCCCTTCAACAAATTGAGGTGGTGGTGTTTTGACACCATTATCAACAACTCTACCACTACGTAAAGTAACTTTATTAATTGGTACCTCACGTGTGTTCCTTGAATTCGACCCTTGATGCTTAGGGTTTACGGTGGTGTCACTCGGAAGCCTTCCTGTGCCTCCCTTGATTTGGGCTACTTCTTCCGCTAGTTGGCCCACTTGCTTTGCTAATGCCTCATGTGCTTTGTCTCGAATCTCATTCTCCTTCTTAGATTCTTGCATCATCGAGAGCATCACATCCATCTTTGTATTCAAGTCATTGCCACCGGTTTGGTTGTTTGACCCACCTCCGTTACCGCCTTGGTTGTTGTAATTCTTTTGGTATCCACCTTGGTACCCTTGATTGTAATTTCGTTGGTAGCCTCCTTGGTTACCACCTTGGCGGTTTTGGTATGATGACCCGCTTCCCCCTTGATTACCCGCTTGGAAATTCGGGTTCATTTGATTTGAAGCATTACCATACCGAAAGTTGGGGTGATTTCTCAAACCCGGATGGTAAGTGTTGGAGTTCATGTCATATTGCTTCCTATCTCCATACACTTGATTGACTTCTTCGGGGTAACCACTCGAACCCATTGAACATTGCTCGGTCGCATGTCCAATATCACCACATTCCTCACATACTTCGAATTGAACCGCGTTCACCTCTTTTTTCTTTTTCAATTGAGCTATCTCCCTTTCTAAAGAGGAAATCCGATCCTTAGAATCAAGATCGGGGAGTGACCGGGAAACTGGATGCCTTTTCGCTCTATCGGCCGATTCTTTTTGTTTGGACCGTTTGCTCATTCTCTCCAAAAATTCCCAATCGTCATCCTCATGGTTGCTCAAAAGTGTGCCATTGCTTGTCGTCTCAAGCCGATTCCAAGTCGCATCATCTAAGCCCCGTACGAAACATTTCACCAATTCCCATTTTTCTATTTGGTGATGTGGGCATCTCCTCATTAGTTCCTTGAATCGGGTGAAGGCTTCATGTAAAGGCTCACTTGAAAGTTGACGAAATGACCGAATTTCATCTCTAGCATCATCGGTCTTGGCCATGGAATAGTACTCGTCCAAAAATGCTTGTTGCATTTGTTCCCAAGTTCGAATACTATTAGGCGGAAGTGTAAAGAACCACTGCTTTGCCTTATCCTTCAATGAGAATTGAAAAAGGCGAAGCTTCACTTCCTCCAATGCGAAGTTGTGTCCTCCAATAGTATCACAAATGGATGAGAACTCCGTTAAGTGGTTGTACGGCTCATCATTAGACCTTCCGTTGAAATGAGGAAGGATGTTGATGTAATGTGGTTTACAATCAAACATCCTCCTTTCACATACTATTGGAGAATTGTTTTCGGTCACTATCGGTCGGAAACGGTCATTGACTCCCCGTGGAGGTTGTGGACGACGTTGTGGCCCGTTGACTTCTTGATCGACTTGTCTCCGATTACCCCGTCTTTCATCCCTTCGCTCCTCTCTTCGATTATCTCTCGGGTTACCACCTCCCACAAAACGAGGAATCCGGTTAGGGTTTACATTGTTGTTGTTATTGTTGTTGTTGTAAAACCCTTCATTCCGGTTTCGTCGGTTGTTGTTTTGTGGTTGACGGTTGTTCCCATAACCCTCATTTCTTCCACCTCCATAACCATATTCCTCTTCCCCAACGTAATTGGCGTTTTGAGACCCAAACTCCTCATCATCATACCTTCGATCATTATATACGTTTCCCCTATTCAAGTAACCCCAATCTTCATCATCATTGGCTCGATCATCATAATAACCCCCATCGTCCGAATTTTCCGTATGAATGCTCACGTGTTCCGGCGATTGATAACCGGGAACACTATACGGTTCGTCATCGGGAATTGCATTCCTTAAATCGTCAATGTTGAAGAATGGGTCTTCATTCACGGGATTGCCGTGATCACGGTTACCTCTTCGATCGGAGTTGACATTCCGATCATCAAGGTTAATAGGCAACGATGCTTGTCGGTGAAGAGGTTGTTGCTGAGGTGTTCGTTGGGTGTTGTTGGTGTTTTGGTTTCGGAAAGGTGGAGTGGGTGGTCTTGCATTGGTGTTACCACCCGGTAACTCTTGAGCGGGGAAAAAGGTTCCTCGGGTTTGGAATTGATTTGGGTGGAGGTTTTGGTTTGGGTTAAATTCTTGGTTGGAATTGTGGTTCGCCATTGAATCGGTTTCAATGGTCGGTGTGAGTGGTGGTGTTCGGTTGGTTTGATTAGAAGCAAGAGTTGCTTCTAACCGGCTTGCTAAGTTTCTTCTTGCGAGTCTTTCAATTTCCGGTTCGTAGACTAGAGGTGAAGTCCTCCCGGAATTTCGTGTACGCATGCACTACCTGTAACCTGCACAAGTAATACACCCCGCGTAACAAGGAAAAAGACAAGTACAAAAAGAAAATTAAACAAATTAAACAGTTAATCACGAAATTTCAAACAATATCCAAACACAAAGCGCACGCACTCCCCGGCAGCGGCGCCAAAATTTGATCGGAGTGTCGCGCTCCGGTCAAAGATAATATTTATATACCCTAATTACCCTTAACAAATAGCTAGTGGTAGCAAGGGGTCGAACCACGAAGAGTATGTGGTTTGTGTGTGGATTTGATTGAATTATGAATAGATGCCACTTTTATGAAGCTTGCTATATTGTTTTTGTATATTTTTGTTTGATTGAAAGATGTAAGTTGAAATTACTAAAGTGATTAACTAAATTAACTACTAACTGCAAAAAGTGGAAATGATTGTTTAAACAATAATAAGAAAACAAGGCTCACACCCGGTTTCAACAATTGCAAGACCTAGGGTTACTATGTATTTTAATTAGCTTTACTTGAAATAGTTCGTTAACGGGTCGCAATCACAAAGCTTAGGTGTCAATCGCTATCAACGTTGTAAACAACGGACCATGATACACTTCATTACTTTGGACTAACAAATCCTACCAAAAGACAAAGCATAAATACGTGCATTCTTTTCACAAAGTCAAATTTAATCATTCACTCGACAATTTGCAAATTCAATACCAACGTAGGACAATTGTCTAAGATTCAAACGCAATTCAAGTTGTCACAAAACAATCAACAAAACATAGTAAACCCTAAATCTTACAAAAGTCTACACCGGGGTGAAACCTCCAAGAAATTAGCCGCTCATGGTGTAAACGGTACAATCAACGGATGCACAAGACTTCAATTGGATCATCTTGGAGCTTGAGGATGGATGGTGGAATGATTAGGGTTTGGAAACGGTTGGTGGTGATGGATGGATTGAAGGTGGTAGAATGGTTGTGATGATGATGAACTAGGGTTTGGAATCAAGAAGATGATGGTGCCTTTGTTCTTGATTCCGGATGTAGAAGTGATGGATCATGGATTGGTGATGAGATCCTCCTTGAATAATGGCTCCAAGTTGTGTTTTCAAACTCAAAACTAGGTGTAACTCCCGAATTCAATGAGCTTGGACCAATCAAAATCGAACTAAACCCCCAATTGCTCAAATTCCCGTTTTCTGTTTTTGGCAGGCCGTCGCCGACGGCCATCAACCCGTCGGCGACGGGTCTTGGATTTCTTGCTTTGTCCCGACGGCTAAAATACCTGGATACGGTCAAAACTAGCCCACGGGTATTTTAAGGGGGCGTCGCCGACGGCTTGGGACCCGTCGGCGACGGGTTCTCAAAACTTGATTTCCAGCTTTCGCTTGTTTCGCTCCCGTTTGATCCGTAATGCGTTCCAATGTTCCGGTTTTCAATCCGATGACCCGTAAAGCTCCCGAAAAGCTCCTTAAACTCCATCAAACCTGCAAAACACATTCTTGATTAAAAGTAGGCTATTCGAAACTAAAACTTACGTAAAAACGTTAAGTTAAACAATAACAAGCACCGGTTTTCAACCGCGTATCACATCCCCACACTTGTCTTTTGCTTGCCCTCAAGCAAATCTGTTTTTCACTTTCGCGTGGGTCAAACAACGAATATACATCCCATTCCCGAGACAAAGGTTAAGGTCTAATGTCATACGAAAGTTCAAACTCTTCACAATATTCAAAGTATTTAACGGTGAAGTACTTTAGGTGCACAAATGGTTACCCAAGATTAACCCGCCCGTAAAACTAACAAATCATGCATATCCCTCACAATGTGCTCTCCACTCGGTTTAAAGTTTGCTAACATGTGTAATGTGTTAGCTTTCAACAATTAATCGCTCAAAACCAAATAGAACACGTACCCGCATAGGCTTGCAACTCAATCATTCTCCACTATCGAACACAAATACTAAGCACAAGTCAAAAGGTCTTTGAGGGGTTGTAACGGGGCTAGGCGAAGGGTAGGAATAGGATATTTTTAAGTGGTTATGGTGATGAAAAATTCGAATTTTATTACAAAAGACTATCCTAAACAAAAGCAAACCATAAACATCCACAATGGGCAAAAACTTTCGCCTTTTATTCAATAAACTACTAGTACATCTTTTTGTGTTTTTCTCACTGCTTTTTCATTCTTTTTCGTAACATTTTCTGATTTTTTTTTTCTTTTTTTTTTTTTTTTTTTACAAATATAAACCACAACTATACAAACAAATAATCCTAAAATCGAATTTTCATCACACGGGTTTAAAAGAAAAAGGCTTACGGTTATGGGCTATAGGGCGGTCAAATGAAAGGAGTAGGCTCAAAGTGGGCGACTAGGGGATTTATTTGGGTAAGGGTAAGCAAATGGTGTAAAAGAAAAAGGTTTACCTAATGCCTTAATCATTCTCGTGCTTGTATTCGGTCTATAGTCTCGAATGTATCAAAAGTTGCAAGTTCTACAATACGCGACTAATGGCCCACTCAACAATGAAACATGTAAATGTGAATCTATGATGTAGAATGGCTCAATCCTCACGTATAAGGGTATGATATGTGATATGCATACATTGCTAGTTCCTTAGGCGAATTATTCTCAAATAACCACCCACTAAATACCCGATATGCTTATTAATTTGAACTTGACCATGACAAAAGACCAAATGGTTTGTGACATCCCTCGTTGACTTGGTTACTTGTGCTTTTGAGATTGCTTTGAAAACAAGACATTTTTGAAAAATTTTTGAAATTTTCCCCCATCCCCACACTTGAGGTAAACATTGTCCTCAATGTGTAGTATTTAAATGAACGGGTCAAAATCGAAAATTTTTACTACTCCCCCATCCCCACACTTGAGGTACATATTGTCCTCAATATGTAAGAACTAGAGTTTGTAAAACGCAAGGGATGTGACACGGCTAACCTCCCCAAAATTACACCCCGGAAATAAAATACAAAATACACTCCACTTATTTGCTAACTAAAGATCAAAGGTAAAAAGAAACGTATGCACCTGGTTTTTCGCTAGTTCCTTGTGTGCCCTTCATCTTTTCACCAAGCAGTTGTCTCACGAACATGATGTACCTACAAATCTTAACCCTTGTGTAGAAGCATGCTTCTCACAACCATCAAAATTTGTTAACTGCCTAGTTCTACCACTTTTATGAAATTATTACCAAGTCATACGTTATTGTACCTTTGACTTTATGTGGAAAATATTTTACAACAACAATCAACCTAACTCACTTTCGTAGGAATCACGGTTGCATTTAGCTTATGCAACAAGCCCTTTTAAACCTCCCGATAGCTCGGGAGGACGAGTAGGTCTCGTGAGGGTTATATAGGGAACACACCCACAAAGTTCATTTAACTAGGCAATAATTAAATAAAAACAAAAAGAAATAGCGGAAAATAATATACAACAACAACAACATAAAACATACCATACCTCTACCGCTGATATCGCTCGTTTGGATCCATGGGCGGGTTGGGTTGGTATGAATAACCAGTGAGGGCCTCGAACATCTCCCTATAGTTATCTAAGGGGATTTGCTCCCCTTGGGGTGGTGGTTGGTACGGGATTGGAACGAAGCTAGACCCTACCGCTTCAGGCCAATGCGGAGTCGGGTCGGATGGGCCTTGAGGATAGGGAAGATCGGAGTAATTTGTCCACCCCGAGTGCTCGGCGTAGGGGAGGCCGGCTTGGTAGTCTCTATGGTGTCGCTCCTGATCATGCAACACTTTGGCGTTATTAAGCGCCATCTCCTGAGAGACATACATGGCACTCCAACGGCGGCGGTTCAATTCTTCTTCTTGTTGTCGACGCGCCGTTTCCGCTTCTTCCCATGCCCGCCTTCGGGCTGCTTCATCCTCCTGTTGCTTTGCTAACTGTTCCATATGTGACCTTTGCATGGCTTGAAACAGTTCTTGCTCTTCCATGAACTTATTCATTCTTTCACGTTGGGCTCCTTGAGCGTCCCAATATTCTTGCATTGAAGCTCCGTAAGACCCTTGCCAAGCTTCTCTCCTTTGATTGTATTCCCGACCCTCTCCTATACACGCGGAGACATTATCATATATCTCCTGTTGCCCCCTGTCAAAGTTTTTGTAGGAGGGTACCCGTCGTCGGGTCACAAAACCTGCCACCTCAGCGTTTATCTCCCTATGTGGCCGCATATAACGTTGCCTTGGCCTTCGTGCCTCGGAGGGTTCAGCTTCCTCCTCTTCTTCCTCTTCTTCCTCCATCTCCACATCCTCTTCCTGCACGGGTGGTGCCCCGGAAGTACGAACCTCAAACTTGTTCCCCAATTCATCGGTCACCACATACCTATTTCCCGAAAACTTGACCTCTATCTTCCAATTTTTCTTCATGTAACCCCAAGTAAATTCCTCCACTGGCTTAGAAACCCATAGCGCTTCCTCGGGCAAGCAATTCTGCTGCACAAGCATGGCACTAATGAGGCGTGCATACGGAATAAACCGCCTCTGAGACGACTCCCTGGTAGCCCATGTATTCATCATGACTATGTGCCTCCACGACAGTGTCGGGGTCCCATACAATAAGGCATGCGCCACCCTGCAATCACTTACTCTCACACCCCCACGATCACCAAATCTTGCTAAAATGTTCTCAACCGAGATCCCTTGAAGGATCTTTCCCTCGAGTGACATATGCTTTCGTTTCATATCACCCCCTGGGTGGGTTGGCAAGATAACATCTACCAATTGATCTATGTCGTTGGTGTTCAAATGATTATCCAAAAAATTTTCAATGGATGGATAATCATAGGCTTGTACCCCCAAAGAATCAAACCTAGCAATACGATTCATAGTTTCAAAAGACATCGTCATGTTTCCTCGAGATGTCTTCCCCACTAACTTCCATTGCGAAGGGGGTTCACTCTTGTTGACAAGCTTCAATGTGGACAACCACTCACATACTTCTGACAAGTAAATCCGGTGAGTGTTGTCTTCACACCAATCCAATACACTCTCCCAGCCCAACCTCTCGAACATTTGTACAATCCCGATGTTCCGGAATTCTTCTACATTCACGGTCCGTTCACATATCACTCTTGTTGGAACCGACGTGTTCACCCCATTTGTCATCTTCCATTTCCACAACTTAGCTTCCAACTTTCTATCTTGGTAGCTCGACAACTGCTTGTTCTTCTCATCTTCCCAAATTCGGGCATTTTGACTATCCCTGAACTTTGCCCATTCCCAATCTTGTCGGTATAATCTCGGATCATTTTCTGCAACAGTGCTCGGTTGTTCCCACTTCTTCGGTATTAAACCGGAAGAAGACCCAATCCCGGATGACGAAGCTTGACCGGTAGTCTTTTGTCTCTTGCTTCCTGCCATGACTACAATCAAAAACAAGCAAAACATCAATATAGATTCGACCTTCATTACTCCCAAACTTTGAACATGATGTATGATGTTGACAATTTAATTAACGAGTATATGTAAAGTCGCCTCTTTAAACTTCCAAAGTCGCTTACTTTATCATAACTTATTAATCTTTTGTCAATCTTATAATATCTTATAATTTCAACAAGAATCAACATCATATTCATGTTCAATCATGTTCATAACAGTGTAATCACTTCACTATGGTTATGACATGCTCAAATTCCATTCAAAACTACTAATCTTGCCCAAAATCATGCTATCATAACATACATTGTC
The DNA here is from genome assembly GCF_002127325.2 of Helianthus annuus. Classification (NCBI taxonomy): domain Eukaryota; kingdom Viridiplantae; phylum Streptophyta; class Magnoliopsida; order Asterales; family Asteraceae; genus Helianthus; species Helianthus annuus. Next base: position 173,196,032 of record NC_035445.2, read on the forward strand.
TAAACAACCTACTCTTAAACCAAAAGTTTAAAATTTCGGAAGAAAGACACTAATATATAATAATCAAACATAAATTTAAGAAGAAACCATACCTTTGATGTTGTTAGACAAGAAAAACTAAGAAAAGATGACAAGCAAGCACTTTGATGAACACCCTTTCAAAAACCCTCAAGAACACGCCCAGAAATCTTGCACAATAGCAAGAATTGATGAAAACCGTGTTAGGGGTTTTGTTCGTCTTGAAAAACTACTCAAGATGGACCCAAGAATCAGAGGATTTGGTGGAAAATTGAGGGAGTTATGGAAGCTTGAAGGTTGCTAGGGTTTGGGGAAGAAGGTGAAGAGGATGGAAGTTAGGTGAGAGAGTGTACAAGGAATTTTGTGGTGAAAAACTGATATGGGGTGATGTGGGAATGATGTGGGTCGAGTTATGTGGAGAAAACTAAGTTTAGGAGGTGTTTGAGAGGTTTAAAAAGTGTTTGGTTCGGTAAAAAACGCTAAATAACGAAGCTGCGTCGGACCAGATTTGAGAACCCGTCGCCGACGGGTCCCACCCCGTCGCCGACGGGCTTTGGATTTGAGATGTGGGGGCGACGGGCTATGTACCTGCCGACGGAGAAAAGGGTGCCTACGGGCATTTTTAGAACCCGTGGCCGACGGCCACCACCCCGTCGCCGACGGGTAGTGTATAAATTTTTTTTTTTTTTTTTTTTTTTTGTGAATATTTACCAAAGGGACTATTTACATCAAAAATTCCTAAAAATATTAAAAATATTTTTGTGATTTTTATAAATTAAAAAAAATTTTAAACAAATAACCGTTAACGGCCCTACCACCCCCCAAAAAAAATCGTGTATTGTCCTCAATGCACCAAATCAAGTCTAAATCATACCTTGTATCTTCACGACCCGTTTGGAATGCCCGAACTTCACACAATCAAGAAAGGTTAGTATGAACCGGAAACGATTCACATCCAATTACGCAAACAATTAAATAAGTATACATAACTTTACAAAACGTGTTACCGGTCCTTTTAATTCACCTCATATGTTGGTACGCTTCCCAAGAAGCATATCAACTCCACATTTGCATCCTTTTTCTCTTCATTACCATCGAGGAATGGTTTAAGGCGGTGACCGTTAACCGTTTGCTTCGACCCGTCCTTCGGGTCCTCGATTGTGACATCTCCAAGTTTCCCGACCCGTGTTATCACATACGGGCCCATCCACTTGCTCTTGAGCTTTCCCGGGAAGTATTTAATCCTCGAATTGTAGAGCCAAACCTTTTGGCCTACTTCAAACTCTTTTGGCTTCAACTTTGCATCGTGTGCTCTCTTCATGTCATCCTTGTACTTTGAAGCACACTCGTACGCTTCTTCCCTAAGCTCCTCCAACTCACAAAGCTTCAACTTTCGCTCCTTTCCTGCATCGTCATATTTCATGTTAACCTCTTTTATAGCCCACCAAGCACGATGCACAAGTTCCACAGGCAAGTGACAATTTCGCCCATAAACTAAGCGATAAGGAGTAGTTCCAATAGGTGTTTTATGAGCCGTTCTATAGGCCCATAAAGCATCATTCAACTTTGTTGACCAATCCTTTCGGTCGGGTCGAACAGTCTTTTGCAAAATTTCTTTTATTTGCCTATTGGAAACCTCAACTTGACCGCTTGTTTGTGGGTGGTAGGGAGTAGCAATTCGATGGTCAACACCATACCGTTTCAAGAGTTTGCCAAAATTAAAGTTCTTGAAATGAGATCCCCCATCACTAATGATTACCCGGGGAACCCCAAATCGAGAAATTATATTCGTTTGAACAAAATTGCAAACAACGGTATGGTCATTTGTTTTGGTGGCAATCGCTTCGACCCATTTGGATACATAATCGACCGCCACCAAAATGTATAAGTTGCCATGTGAATTAGGGAATGGGCCCATGAAATCGATCCCCCATACATCAAAAATATCTACAATAAGGATCGGTTGCATGGGCATTTCATCCCTTTTTGAGATACTCCCCAACTTTTGACACTCAACACAGTTTTTAGCGAAATGAAAAGCATCCTTAAAAATAGTCGGCCAATAAAGACCGCTATTTAGCACTTTGTGCCCTGTTTTGTGACCACTAAAATGGCCCCCACAAGCAAATGAATGCAAGTGCATCAAGACGCTAGGAATCTCCTCGTCGGGTATGCATCTTCGAACAACTTGATCCGGACAAATCTTGAATAAGTCCGGTTCTTCCAACGTGTAGTACTTGATTTGAGACAGGAAATGCAACCTCTTCCTTCTATCCCAATGAGCCGGCAAGTCACCTGTAACCAAATAGTTGACAATATTAGCATACCATGGTAATATGCCAACTTTTAAAATGTGCTCATCTGGAAAAGTCTCATTAATTTGGGCGTCGCCGACGGCTTGGGACCCGTCGGCGACGGGTTCTCAAAACTTGATTTCCAGCTTTCGCTTGTTTCGCTCCCGTTTGATCCGTAATGCGTTCCAATGTTCCGGTTTTCAATCCGATGACCCGTAAAGCTCCCGAAAAGCTCCTTAAACTCCATCAAACCTGCAAAACACATTCTTGATTAAAAGTAGGCTATTCGAAACTAAAACTTACGTAAAAACGTTAAGTTAAACAATAACAAGCACCGGTTTTCAACCGCGTATCACACGCACTTTTTAACCAAAAGCGTCGAGCATTGCGACTTTTAGTCTTTTTATATAGTATGCATCAGTACACACCAGTACAGAAATAAAAAATTACAGTACCGACTGAAATGTAAAGCTACAATACTAATAGTATGCATCCGTAGTTTTTTTTTTCTAACACATACACACATATATTATTATATTATTATTATTATTATTACTGTTTCTACCATCACCTTCACTGATATGGATTCATCCAAAAATCCATATTACGCTCATCGTATTTCCATACGAGGCGTTCTCCCACCTGTCGCATACGATCACTGCTTTCTAAAATTTCTTCCCCAAAAGTCCTAAGTTCCTGGACATTTTCTGCACTCATTGGGGGTGCAGGTTCTAGGACTGGGTTTGGAAACTGAGGTACGGGTTCCTGATACGGAGGCATAGGGGCTTGGTACGGGTATGGATTTTCTAAAATTTCCCTAACATATGCGTCACTAATGTTGTAGGGATCTTGAGGATCTAACCCTGGATAAGCTCCTAAGTTGGGTATTGGCACATTTTCCTGAATTGGGTTTTGTTGCACGTAGTCCCGAACATCGTCCCACCAGGGGTCGTAGTTGTTTGGGTCTAAAGGATCAGGTGCAGGTACCCTAGGTATCTCCTCCGGGTTGTACTCAGGTATTTCTATCTGGTCTTCTATTTCCATGGGTTGATCAGGATTTTGTGGTTGTGGTGCTAGCATTTGTTCCAGGTTTGGGTCAGCAGCAGTGGTTGCTAAAATATGGATATTAGCGATACCCCTATTGAGCATATCCTGATTATAAGCATCAGTTTCTCTTTTTGCTGCGGCTAACACTCGCTGTTCCTGCAACTTTTTCATTCTTTTCCTACGTTCGTGCGCTCCCCTACTGAACCATCCCCTCTTTTTCTGAGGAAATGGCTCTTCAGACTGAGCCTTAAACACAAAGATTCCTTCTTCTGTGTCAGCAGAATACCCTGAGAGGGCAGGCTGAGAAGAGGAGGTGCCTTCGCTTCTAGGCGAACCAGACAGTTGACGATAAGCGTCAGAAGGTCCTTGGTCACTCATACTGTAAACTAACAAATAGTCAGATAACACATAGCAAGAAATACAATTATACACGTATTTCCATAGTTTATTTCCTAACACTTTGATGTCAGCAGAACACTTCTGTGGCTGAATCAGTGGCATAGCTCTGATACCACCTTCTGTCACAGCCCCCGATCCCTATCTCCCGGGAACGGGCGGCCGTGAGCCAGTTTCGGTGGTATCACATTTTATTTATCCAATTTGGCAGCGGAAATTTTCATCAGGATCGTAGTTAGGAAATATTTTAATCAGAGTAAACCACCACATTTTATAACATTAAACATATGGGTAAAAACCCAAGTTTTTAATACACACGTTTCATAGGAATAAATCCTATTTATTTAATAAAAACATCCATTTTATTCTTAGGTAACTTCATTGCCACTTTTCCAAGCCTTCAGTGCTGTCCAGCTGGCTTCTATTTGGCTTTCACACTTTGTTACCTAAAACGCGTTTTAAAAACATTTTGTCAGTGGGAAATACTGGTGAGTGAATCCCAGTTTAATCAAGTTTAAGTAAAAACCAATTTGCAGTATTGAGGGCACATCCGCAATTACATTTGTATCCAAGACATCACAATTAACATCAGTGGTACGGTCATACTCAACATATGGGATGTTACCACGCCAGTAACCAATTTTGTATACAAAACCCCAACATACCCACTATAATTGTATTCTTCACAAATACTCAATAACTGTCATTTGCATGGAAAGGTATTTAAGGTTTTGTAAAAACAGTTAATAAAAAGGAGATTACTCACATTGCTGTTTTAGGTTTTTCGTAAGGGTTTCCTGGAGATAATCTATAAATTACACAAATGCACGTGTGTTAGTATAATAACCCATTTTAACATTAGTAATACCCTCCCCGAGACGGCATTCCAACGACTACGTCGGGCAGAACCACGACAGCCGTTACGGAACCCTAGATCAATCGGGCAGCGTATCTAATACGTCTCCAGGGGTTATAATACTTACATCGTAGCAGAACCTCGCTATTTTAGGGGGTATAATGCCCGGGTATAGTGTATACTACTTCAGAAATTTAGAAAGAAAGAAAGATTTGAGCGATCGTCGAATGAAGCCGATGCGTGCTATTTATAGGATCTGATCTGGGGTTTCTCGCGGCCCGCGTGGGATTTGGGCCGGGTTCACGCGGCCCGCGTCAAATGAAGTCAACGGCGTAGCTTGGCCCACTCATCACTAGACTTGACACGGTGTTGACACGTGTCGGCTCCGGGTCATGCCACAAATCAGGACGCTCGCGGCCCGCCTTCACTTCCCCAAACATGTACGCGGCCCGCATCAACTAAGGGTTTTGGCGATATCCTGGTACACACTCGCGCGGCCCGCTTAAGCTTGAGGTGAGGCCCTACGCGGCCCGCCTCAACTTAACTTTTATTGTTTTTATTTATTTTATATGGTATAATCTATTTTGAGGCTCGGTTTTCACATACGGGGTGCATATAAAGACACATTGAGATATAAAATATATTAGGGTGTCGGAAATATTATGAGGATGTCGGTTTTACCGAGGGTTGTTATATAAAACATCAAATTGAAGGTCAATTCATGGATGGAATTTGAAATTGAAGACATCATTAGTTTCGGAATTGATTTTCGCACATATTTGTGAAGTTTCATCATGAAATTCACAGAAATAAAGATTCTGGATCAAAAAATGTGATTAGGAATATTCATGAGATTGAATCAGTCGCATTCGCGCGAATGCGGATCTGTCAAGTCGTACGAATGGGACATCCTATTCGCACGAATCGGCCTCTTGGATAAGAGAGGATTCCCAATTCGTTCTAAATGTCAATTCGTTCCAAAATCAGCCCATCTGCACGAATGGACCTACCCCATTCGCACGAATGAGAAAATGCCTAAAAAAGGCGTTTTTTGATCGCAATGACGAGATGAGTCTCTAGAAAAAATTTGGTGATTGAAAATTTTTTCGAGTTTTTAACAACCAAGCTGGGTTGTGCGGGGACATCGTCCGGTGCTTCAGAGAACAGATTTGATGATGCGATCATAGATAGTGGAAATTAGTGGGGTAGTAATGATACTGGTGCAGAATGATTATCATCTGGGTTATCTGACTATTATTGGGCCTTAACGAAAAATCCGCATTTATGAAAAACTGATTTCTGGAGGCCAAAATGATACATTTTCCGCATAGTCGAGTTTTTCAGAGATTAGAGAGGACTGAATTGCTCAATTTGAGGGGGAATCAGTGGTAAGACGTCAGAATTTGCAAAAATGAGGGGGAATAAAAATTTCATAGAATATACTGAAATTCCGGCATTTTTGAAATTAGTGACAATGCAACAGCATTCGGGTGGTTCCGACTTCAGATTGTCGGGGATGCGTAGGATCTGGATTCGTGATTTCGTGATCATAGGAAGTTTAGATTCTACTGATCAGGTTCAGATTGACGTCTTAGGGTTTGAGTCTCGGGTCTTCGTCAAGCCGGTTAGCAGGATTAGCGTTAGGAGATGCAACTGTATTGTGGATACTTATAAGATATCACAACATTGTGATAGTCTAAAGTGTCAGAGTGGTTAATCTTCGAGCAGAGGAATTGTTTTTCGGACTAACCGCCGAGGAATGATGATGTTTGTTGATTAAGTCGCTACCGAAACTAGCGGAGAAGACTATATATCTATTATCGTGACTAAAGAGGAAGAATGCGAATCTGATCGTGGATGAATGCTTCTAAGATCTCAATGCATTACCAGATGATTTGTTATCCGATGAAGATTTGCAAATTGTGGAGATTACTGTTTACACTGATCAATCATTCAAACGGGTGCTTAAAGATGATTACGGAAAACGAGATTTCAGATTTCTGTGTGAAGAAACACTAGATACATGACCGGAATCAAATTATCCAGGGGGCTAGGTTCTGCATAAAAAGGTGGTTCTCTCTCGTTTGATTCGAAGGGACAAGTCTTCTTCTTCGGTGAATACTGCAAAACAGAACACCGTTAGCCTCGTCAAGGGGAGAAGGGAGGTTCTCTCCTTGACCCGACTCCAGCGTGAGAATAAGTATGTGTTTATGAAGAAGAAGAAGAAGAAGTATTGATGAAGTGAGTGTGACTTGAAGTTCGTACCTGAATTACTCTCATATTTATAGCCGGGAGTTTGGGCGGGAAAACTCGTTGCTGAAATATTAACGGAAGATGCTAACTCCGTAAGCGGTTATTTTCCCTCCGTTAATTCTTTTGGTCGGATTGTGAGAGCACACGAATCGCGATCTTGATCAATGGTTGGGGTGCTGCCACGTGGAAAGTGGGTAAGTGGAGGTTTCTCTCCGACTTCATGCCATCATCATGATTTCAGGATGGCCTGAGATGATGACACGTGTCTCAGACGGTTACAACCGTCTGGTGGTGCACGATTGAGTCTTCTGAAAGATTATTGCCATAATCTGGTGTGACTCCTTATCGTGTGGTGTCAGCTTAGTAAATAATATCCAAGTCTGGATATTATCACGCGGAAGTGCTTAACTGGGATTTTTATCCATGTTAGTTACGGAGAATAGCGCAAGGACTCATTGAATTCCTTTTGGTGCGCGGGTGTTAGTTGTTTCCTTTCTCTTAAGTTCTCTTTGTTGGACCAGTGCGCGGCCGCGCAAGGTCTAAAGAGGGTTAAAGGGCGAGGTTCTGGTATGGTCCCAAGTACTTAATACGAGGTTTTTGGGACCTTAACCCTTCACTGTGGATAATCACATATTTGAAGTTAACCAGTGTGGTGTTTGAAGTTTTTATCAATTGCCGGTTGGGTTTTTGAAGATTAGAGGATCGAGCAGGCGGAATACGCGATGGAGCTGAAATGGTAAATCAAAAAACCAAATGCGAATCAGATGAGGGGTTGTGAACTGTGCAAACAAAAACATGAATATTAATCTCAAGGAATTTGTGCATAATAAAGATAATGCAAGCCCGAATCATCAATCAAGGGGGAATCGATTGAAGATTTCAAGATGCCTGATTGAAGTTGCAGAATATTCAAAACATGGCTCTAGGTTTTCAAAGTTCAAGATTCGACAATGACGGCCAAGGGGGAATCTGTTGGTGCATATTTTGTATGTCCGCCACTGTGTGAATAGGCTAGATAGAGCGTGTGTTGAATATTGTATAGATTAGTGTGAAATCAGACCGATTTTGTCAAGTGAAAGCCAGTTCTATGAATGGCACATTTGCACGAACTGGACATCACAATCGTTCGTGTCACATTCGCACAAGTGAACCCATTCGTCCCAGGCAGGTTCGCGTGAATGGGCATTGCCTATAAATATAGGACTTGGGCTCCTCATTTGATAAGCTTTGGTTCCCAGATGGGAAATGCTGACGAAATTTCTCCAGAGTTTCGCCAGCTTGTAAAAGATGTAAACGTGTTCGGTATGAATGAATGAAGCATTCAACCAATGTCTAATTTACTCATTTCTTATCAATAATATTCTACCGAATTGGTTCTATCAGGGCCAAAACTCCGTCTAACCCCGCCAGATCCTGGAATCTCATTCTCTGTTGCGGAGTCTGTTTGCTATAGGGTCCATTTTAGTCGTCTTCATACTATAACTCTGAAAGATGTCCAAAAAATTGTTGTTTTATAAACTGTTAACGTGAATATTGGTTCAGATGATTGAAAGTTTTCATTGATAGCTTATATCTAAGATAAATTAACGGTTATACCCTTTGATTTAATAACAAAATATAACTGTGTTAGTTTCAGTGACTAAACTTCCAAGAAATGGAAAACACAAAGGGTCACAAACATAAAAATAAAAGGGACTCCTGACCACGAGTACAAAAACACTAATTAATTTTTTTAAACGTCTTAATAACACACTCATTCTGTAGCTTTTTTCTTTGTTTTTACCTTTTGAATGTTATTTAGCAACTTTTGATAAAATTACTTGCTTTTTGTGAACTTAATAAACTACATATTATGAATATATTAAAGATAGATGATAAAAAAAACACTTGAATAATGATGACTTTCTAGACCAAAATCTGCATCAATGATTTTGTATATAATAAACTAACCTTTCTAGTAAGATAGTTGTATAGTGTCATCGTTAGTCTTATTTGAAGCCTAGAAACTGATCGGTGTTTTTAACTAACAAATTGTCATACCACATTCTACTATGGAGCCCAGTTTATGTTATATTAAAGAAACCATTCACAGCTAGAACTTATTTAAAAATACTGGTTGGCTGGTTGTTGGCTCGGCTTAGATTTGTCCCCGGGCAACAAACTATGAAGGGTGGGCAGGGGGGAATATTTAGATGATTATTTTAATTGGCCACTTAACACGGTAACCCATTTTGGGTCCACTTAACTAACTTTAGCTCTGTTTTTAATTGAATTATAACTCAGGAAGATGTCTAATGCATGTTATGTGGATCTCGTATTATGTGTGCTTAGATTACATCATTGTTTAATTAACTGTTAACGTGCCTGTAACACAACCATGTGTTGCCATTCATTTCAATTAGATATTAATTGATCGATTCAGATGGTTATATAGGCTGTTATTTGGATTCGTCAATTGTGTGTTCTTGTTTTATTCATAGTTTATAATTTCATTTTTTTTATTTTACAGGGAACCACCATGCAAGCCATTCTTCAAAGATGGTTTCCCAAATTTGAGCTTCTTTTAAATGAATCTAATAACATGTTTCAACTTTTTTAAATATTTTTTTATATTTATTTTCATAATGTTGCATGTTTATCAGTTATATATAACTATTTTTTTATATTACATGTTATTAATATTACAATTGTATATTTGTTTTATACTTTGTTTTAATTTTGTTGTCTTTATTAACTCCAAAGTATTTTGCACACAAACCATTAAATAACTTATCTCAAAACTCGCAATTCTTTAACATATCTATACTACCTTATTAAGAGAACTAGGATTTTTACCCTTTTGGTAATTTTACATTGTGTACACATTTTGAAACAACATGTATAAGAGAGCCAAGCTATTTTAGAGGGGGTAAACTTGCATATTGTACAAAAATTTAAGCCACTTTAGGGGCATTTTAGTGATTTTGGCACCTTTGTAATCTATAATTAAGATGATATGTGAAGAGTCTAATAACTATATAAAGCAAATGTTATGAATTATTATCTTTAATGTGTGACTATCCACATGTGTTCATCATAATATCGTGACTCTCCATGTACTTAACTCTCATATTTGTAAGCCTATAAATAAAGGCTTATGTAGTTCATGTTTTACATCAATAAGAAAACTATTTCACATTCTCTCTTCCTTGTCTCTTTCTATTATGCTAATTGAAGTAGTTGTTTTACTACACGTTATCAGCACGACTTACTTTTGAAGTTGAGGCATATTATCGTATGGTAAGTCAGCACCATCTAGTTAACTTGTTTTTGTTCATTCCCTTAAAGAAAACCCATATTGTAATTCATACAATTTTGGGCTGCATTGAGATTCATATACATTAGTTTTGTCTTGATTCTCTTAAAACATTCACAATATCATAATTCCTATAATTTTGGGTTATGTGAGATTTACTACTACATAAAAAGAGTAAGTATTTCTTAATATAATTTATCATATTATTACTTTCGTAAATGTCAAATATTCCGTAAGTTTGATTTAACATCACACCTCAACGTTATGAATTTCAATTGTTATGTACAAATATTAGGTGTGGTAATTTATCCTCTTACAATGGTTGTGTTAGTTGGGACTTGTTAATATTTGATGCTTATATTTAGCAACAGTAACATACAAAATACATGGTTATTTCAATTGTGATAAAGCAATTGTTACATATATTATTGGACAAACATATTCATGTTTACGTATGATTTGTGAAAAACAAAATAGAAAATAACTATTGATTACCTCATTTTATGGTAGTAAAGTTAAAGAGGATTATTTTGATTATTTATGTCAGTTTTTTTATGATACTTATCACATACTATCTTAAAAAATGCTACTAAGTTGGTTTACTTGTTATACATATGAAAACAATATAACTTGATCCATCATTATTTTACTGGGGAATATCATGTTATCTTTTTTATTCGATATCACATAAATTACTAATAAGGTGGAGGAGCTAGATATTTTGATCTTGAGTTGGAAATTGTTACTGTGGATTTTTGTTTGCTGACCACCAAATTGAATATAGTTCTTGAGGGATATAAAGTATGATGAATGAATGAGAAGAAAATTATGCTAATAATCCACGGGGCCAAGTACGTCTTTTGTGGTGGTGGATGGATATAAATTACGTAAAACCTGCCACACAATGTGCGACAAAAAAATAAAAGTATACGCCGCAACGCGCGGGCATTCCCACTAGTCAGTATTAACATATTTACGTCTACATAAGTTAAAAGAAAATGTAGCTATGAAATTTAAGTTTTTGTAGTTGTTTATTCTAGAAGTTGCATCTTTATGTGTTATATAAACCACAAATTTGAAAACATTCTCAATAAATCAGCTTACGTGTTTATCTCTTATACATAATATATTACTTGTATATTTACATTTACAGTATCCTTGAACTTGTTAAAATCAAATTATTTACATCTAGATACCTTAGTTAATAGGTTATAACCTGGTTAAATAAGCAACTACAATGTATATTTTAAACTGTTTTTTGTTATACTTTTAAGTTAATAGATTGTTATTTCATTGTCAAACCCACTATTTAATTTTTTTAATTTCTTTTATGTTTATTTTTCTAATAGATTGTTATTTCGTTGTCAAACCCACTATTGGGTTAAATGAGTCCAAGTACAAGTATGTGGACAATCAAAACAAGTTGGGCATCTACTCTGATAGCAATGTGTACCCATGTAATAATTTCAATGGTTCAACCTATGGCTTCTCATTCACATCCTTTAAGGATATCATTGACAAAATTGTTCTTGAAACAAATCTTTAGGTAACCAAAAACCTCATAAATTAATTTTATTTTTTTTCTTAAAATACTTTGATCTGTTTATGTATTTAATTAGATTTTCATTTTCTAGATGTTATTGGTTTTTTGATTATGTTAAAGACCTTAGGAAATTTAAGACAGGAAGGGGTAAAGACACCAAGAAACTCAATGTCATTATTCAAGATCTAGAATATGTATTTTGTTTTTTGTATATATATATAGGGTAGGGATATGGTAAAAAGTGTCTAAAATGTAAGAAGGGTAAGAAGTGTTTTAAACCATTGGATATTTGATCTAACGGTTGAGATCAATAGGGTATAAAAATGTAAATTGTGTTTTAATTAGAGGGACCTTATGTAAAATTGAAGGGCAAGAGTGTCTTTTTCAATGTTTGAAATATGGTAACCATATCATACACGACCAACACCTCCTACATTCACTCCTTTTTCCTTAAATATAGGAATTAATGATTCACCTTAATTGTAGGAGGTCTTTGGTTACATATTCGTCATACATTATCATAAAGAGAACTGTAATCAGATTCATGGCGTGGTGTTTTAAAACAACTGGATAAAATTGACTATGATTCAAGTCATGGTGTTTTATCTGAAGACATTGTTCATGGCGTGGTGTTTTAAACATCTATGATTCAAGTCATGGTGTTTTATCTGGAGACATTGTTCATGGCGTGGTGTTTTAAACATCTATGATTCAAGTCATGGTGTTTTATCTGGAGACAATGTTCATGGCGTGGTGTTTTATCAAAACAAAACATTCCCAGATTTTAAAACACCATGACTATGATTCAAGTCATGGTGTTTTATCTGGAGACATTGTTCATGGCGTGGTGTTTTAAACATCTATGATTCAAGTCATAGATAAAACACCACGCCATGAACAATGTCTCCAGATAAAACACCATGACTTGAATCATAGTCAATGTCTCCAGTTTTTTAAAACACCACGCCATGAACAATGTATGATTCAAGTCATAGATAAAACACCACGCCATGAACAATGTCTCCAGATAAAACACCATGACTTGAATCATAGTCAATGTCTCCAGTTTTTTAAAACACCACGCCATGAACAATGTATGATTAAAAGATGTTGCGATTAAAAGATGATGAAGAATATAAAACAATCAGATGTATAATGTTTCCTAAAATTTCTCCTAATTCAAAATTCGATTCAAACCTTAAAAAACTCATCGGCAGTTTTTTTTTTTTTTTTTTTTTGCAGTTATTCTTGAAAATCAATTAAATGATAAAAATGTCAAATTACTAACATACCCTTTTGAATTAATTAGGATAAAGGACACTTGTCATTCCCAAATTATTTCTCACACTTCTCACAAAAGTCCCACTTTTTACAGGATCCTCTACCTATATATATATATATATATATATGGGATGGTTCAAATGAAAACCACTTTTATTGTGAAAACTCGAAAACTAATTAAAAAAGCCTAAAAAACACATAAATTTTTTTTTCAGTTTTTTTTATAAAAATCGCTGGTTTTTATATATAAAAAAAACTTTTTTTCAAAAAAAAAAAAAAATTTGTGTAGTGCACATGTGTAATAATACACATGTGTAGTACACATACACATGTGTAGTATTACACATGTGCACTACACAAAAACATTTTTTTTTTTTTGAAAATTTTTTTTTATATATAAAAAAACCTGCGAAATTTGGTTTGCAAAAAAAAATAAAAAAAAAATTTGTATGTTTTTTTGTTTTTTTTTAATTAGTTTTCGAGTTTTCACAATAACTAGTGGTTTTCATTTGAACATTCCCCTATATATATATATATATATATATATATATATAAATTTATAATGTTAGCACCTTTTGTTAAAACCTAATATTTAATTATCTTTTTTAAGGATGGATTCAATATACTTATCTTTGTCGGATTCTTATGCTGATCGAATTTTAGAGCACTAGCTCAACATGGTGTTATTGTTGTCATTCTCCAGTTTGCTACATTGAAGTACTTTGGATGTTTTGGTTATGTGAACGGTTGTTTCAATGTTTCCAAGCTTTTCATCAATTCTGATATTGATAATATGACTTCTTTTCGAAATAGTTTTTATATGTCATATAGTAAAACAAAAAAAAAATATTTGTTTTTTTACTGTTTTCAATCATTTATTATAAATATTTATAACATCCTTATCCAAAACTCTGTTGCTTCTTCATATTCAAGTCGATCATCTAGGCTTTTAGGAATTTTTTTTTTTTTTATTGTATGATGAATATGTTGTCAAAACTGAATTCAACAACATTACTATGTTATATTATTAACATGTTTTATGTCCTTATAAAAAAACTAATTATTTTTTAGGTCAAGTCTGTTGTTAATTGTTGGGACTTATGCATGCCGACCACAAACTTCCATTTGTGCTTATTAATGCATGCCGACCACAAACTTCCAACAGTTGATTATAATGATCCATTCATTTATGCTGAAATACCAGACAAAGACAAAGATCCAGAGTTATATTCTCTTGTAGGTGAGTTCATGATTCATGGTCCTTGTGGGATTGAAAATATGAACTGTCCATGCATGATTGACAGAAAGTGTTCTAAAAACTTTCCAAAGAATTTCCGTGAATCTACTTGAATAGATGGTGATGGTTTTCCTGTTTATAGAAGACACAACAATGGTTTTTTTTGTTGACAAGTCAGATGTCAAGTTACATGATCAAAGCGTTGTGTCATACAACAAAATTCTTTTACAAAGATATAAAGTACACGTCAATGTTGAATGGTGCAATCAGGCTGGTTCAATCAAATATTTGTTTAAATATATAAACAAAGGTCATGATAGGGCATCAATTTGTTTTGTACCAACTAATGAACCAAATAACCATGAAAATAAGGTTGATGAAATCAAAGACTGCTATAGTTGTAGATACATATCTGCTTGTGAAGCATCTTGGCGAATTTTTCTTATGATATACATTATTGGAATCCTTCGGTCATTAGGCTTCCTTTTCATATTCCTGGAGCACATGACAACATGTTATATATGAAGAAAATGAAGAAATAGAAGATGTCTTAGATAAACCTTTAGTGGCTGCTTCAATGTTTTTAGAGTGGTTTCATTGCAATCAAAGTTACCCAGAAGGATGTCAACTAACTTATGTTAAATTCCCTACAAAATTTGTTTGGAAAAGCAGCAAACGTATGTGGAAACAAAGGAAAAAAGGGGTTTTCAATTGGCAGAACTCATTCAGTTTCTTCTTTTGTCGGGGAAGCTTATTATTTAATAATTTTGTTGAACAAGGTGAAAGGTCCAAAAACATTCGAGGATATTAGAACAGTAAATGATGTTGAATATCCTACTTTTAGAGATGCATGTTATGCATATGGCCTTTTGGATGATGACAATGAATATGTTAAAGCAATTGTAGAAGCAAGTTTCACAGGCTCGGGTTATTATTTACGAAGTTTATTTTGTACAATGTTAATGTCCGAAAGTATGTCTAGACCTGAATTTGTGTGGGAAAGAACAATCACTTACTTGTCAGATGACATTCTCTACAACCAACATCTTATTTTAAAACATCAAGTATTATCCATTATATTATTTTATATACAAATGTTATAGTTAATGTAATTTATATCATTTTAACATTATTTTAAATTTTATATAGGTTTAGTACTTAATGAAGATCAAATTTAAAACCTAACATTTTTTAGATTGAAAAGTTTCTACTTAGAAATAATTCGACTCTAAAAAGGTTTTCAACGATTCCTTTTCCTAATCATGATTGTATATCTTCCGCAAACAATCTTTTACTTAGTGAAGAGTTGGCTTACGACAAGGAGATATTAGCCGAAGAGTTCCATAACCTTTTTTCTTCACTAACTGGTGAATAATGTGTTATATATCAAGAAATCATCACGGTGGTTGATAACAACAAAGGAGACGTGTTTTTCGTTTATGGTTACGGTGGAACTGGAAAAACATATCTTTGGAAGACCTTATGTGCATGTATAAGATCTTAAGGCAAAATCGTTTTAAGTGTTACTTCAAGTGGAATTGCATCTCTTTTGCTATCAGGAGGGAGGACTGCTCACTCCCGATTTCACATTCCTATAAATTTAGATGAGGATTCTTTTTTGCTTCATGAAGCACCAATGGTACATAATCATGGATTTGAAGCTTTCGAAAGATCGTTAAAAGACATTTTTAGATCTGTATCTGGAGCATCATCAAAAATACCATTTGGTGGAAAAGTTATAGTTTTTGGAGGAGATTTCGACAAATACTACCGGTGGTCCCAGGTGGAAGTAGACAACAAATTGTAAATGCTTCTTTAAGTTCATCTTACATCTGCAGAAATTGCAAGGTCCTTAAATTGACAAAAAAAAAAAAAAAAAAAAAAACCTTGAGGTTGAGTACCTCAAATGATTCATTTGAAATAGAGAAAACTAGAAACTTTGCAAAATGGCTTTTGGATATAGGGGAAGGTAACGTTGGTCGTATCAATGACGGTGATGCAAAAATACAAATACCCAAAGATCTTCTCATCAAAGATTCATCAGATCCCATGTCTGAGTTAATAGATATTGTATATCCGTCTCTTGTAGATCATTTCAATTATCAAAATTTCTTCCATCAAAGAGCAATCCTGGCTCCAAAAAAATGATGTTGTTCAAGAAATTAACGATCGGTTGCTCTCAGTTTTTCCTGGAGATGAAAAACAATATCTAAGTTCAGATAGTATATGTCTAACAGAAATGGTTAATGAGAATTTAGATGATAGTTTATGCTCACCTCATATTCTTAATGGATTAAAGCTTCAGGTTTGCCCAACCATAGGTTAGTGTTGAAGGTAGGTGTTCCGATTATGATTATTAGAAATATTGATCAAAAATGTGGATTGTGTAATGGAACTCGATTAAATGTGGTTTATTTGGGTAAGCATGTTATACATGTAGAGATTATATCCGGAAGTCACGTTGGGACCGTCATTATATTCCTAGAATTACGTTGATACCTACAGACAAAAACTTCACATTAAGTTACAAAGAAGACAATTCCCGCTTACCGTATCTTTTGCAATGACCATAAAAAAAAGTCAAGGACAATCACTCTCCAGAGTTGGTTTGTTTTTGAAAAAAAACAGTTTTTACAAATGGTCAATTGTATGTCGCATTATCAAGAGTTACAAGACGAGATGACCTCAAAGTTGTTATTCTAGATAGTGACGGTAATCTTTCAAATACAACATCAAATGTTGTATACAAAGAAGTTTTTATAAATTTCTAATGTAATTTTATAATTTTTCTTACACTTTCATGTCAAATTACTTAGTTTGTTATTTATTTACTTATTTTTATTATTCTACTTTAGATCAGCATTAATTTATGTTATTTCATTCTCTAAATAAGGGGTAGGCTAAATGTACCCCCTCTTATTACTTTTTATACCCCCTTCCATAAAATCACATTAAAACTTGTAATATTTACCCCATATATAAATTATCATTTTAAAAAATATTCTCCTTGTTACAAAACAAATTCAAATGTGTAAAAAAATATTACCGATGTTTTTTTTAAATTGTTTTTTAATTTTTATTTAAAAAACATATTTTTAAAAGTTCTCGGATATTGTTTTTAAAGACACTTTCTCAAATCGTATTTTGATTATGCTTTTTTATTGAACATCTTTATAAATAAATACTAACATTTTTTATAAAAACAATAAAAAAAGTTTTGAACTCTTTTTTTTTTAAAAAAAGTTTATATTATATTTTTCCCTCGTCTAGTTTATATTTTAAAGATCTTACTTTTATAATTTTTAATACTTTAAATGTGTTTATAAAATAATTAATAATTTTTATTTATTAAAAAGTAATAAAGTTTTTTTCTTTTAAAATAGTGTTTATAGAGCCCTAGCACATATTAATCATTCAAACCATCTATGTAAGTGAACAAATAAACAATAGGTACTAAAATAATTTTATCAAACTATAAATTAACAATCAATATAAGTTTAAATTTAATTAGTGTAAGGAGTATGTTATAAGGAAGTTAAAACCAGTTTAGGACTTTCGATCGAAGTGAACACTTTAAAAAAAATATGTTTTTTAAATTAATATAAAAAACAAACAAAAATTTTGAAAAAAAAAACGTCTACAATAGTTTTTTACACTTTTAAATTTGTTTTGTAACTAAAAGAATACTTTTAAAAAATATGACATGTATAGGGGGTAAATATGATAAGTTTAGATGTGATTTTATGGAAAGGAGGTATGAAGAGTAACAAGAGGGGGTACATTTAGTAGCCCGCTCTAAATAAACATTTCATAGGAACATTTTAAAAAATGGAGATGTCGACTTATATTTCATGAACAACTTACTAAACTAAAACTTGTGTTCATCAAACAGAAAGGGAATAATGGATTTTAATAATCCAAACTATTAGCCGTTGGCCGGTAACAATCCCAACTTTAAAAATAACCAGTGGTTGTCCCACATTTTCACATATTGTAAACATATGGACTTTTACTAAAGAACCTTAATTTCTTTTTGTCCTTTTATCTTTTTCGGTTTAGTAAAGGTCCATTAGTTTACAATATATGAAAAGGTCCACTTGTTATTTTTTAAGTTGGGATCGTTGACGGTCAACGACTAATAGTTAGGATTATTAGAATCCATTATTCCAATAGAAAATGGAAAATGATATTGACAAGTGTCAAAACATTATTATTTTAAATTACTTGGTTTCATACTTTTTTTTTAACCCTTGATATTTTATATAATATAATAAAAAAGTCCAGAAAACTTGTTAAGTTACATCAAAACAGAAGGTAGACGGGCAACAAGCTGCGCCACCAATCCTTTCATGTTATTTTGATTTTAAAAAAAATCATACATCATATTTATTTATATGTTTTAAATTTTACTTTTTTAAACCTGTGTCACATGGGATATAAGCTAGTTATTGCAATATATGGTTTGATTTTGAGAAAAAAAGAAAAACATAAGTAGCAATTTGTTTTCTACTTTTCTTCACAAAGTCGCTATGGACAGAAATAGCCGAAATAAACACATGTACCAATGGGGTGGTGGTTGATTGGCAAAGGCAATGCCTTTAAAACACCTAGGTTAGGAAGGGGAAGGTCTTGGATTCAAGTCCCACAAACGACACGGGATTAAAGAAATTAGCCGTTTAAAAAAAAAGGGTTAACACATGTAAATAAACTAGAATGTGAATGCGGTTTTTTTCACTTTGGGGAGCACGACGATGAACAAATGCAAATAAAGAAGTAGGAAAAGCAATTAAGGGACACAAAAGATTGGAATCATCAACACAAGTCCTTTGAACAAGACCAGAATTCGATTGGATTCAATTGTGAGAGGCTCGTTATACTGTTTTTCATGATAAAACTCCGTAACACTTGCCAACATTTACATAGAGAAATATTTTCTTAACAAGATAATTATTTTTATAAAATGGTCAAGAAATTTAAAAATAACTTACTTACCGTCTACTCTATTACAAAATTTGATTGAGTAAAGCTATTGAAATACCGAGGACAACCAAGCTTAAAATCCAAACTCTGATAGCTATATCATCATATCAATTTCCTTAACTGGTGATCCCTATGGTATAGACGCGGTTGTTTAAACACTACATATTGTGGGATTAAAGTTAATAATAATTCAAACTGATACATATATATGTGCAGAGTGTACTACCATTTTACTTGATTTGCATGCATTGTTAGTAAACAAACTTGTTGTCTTGTTATAAAATTACAGTAGGAATATATTAACTTGTTTTGGAGCCCTGCTGCTTTCTGTACAAAGAAGTTGAAGAAGATGAAGATGGGACCTGCGAGAGCAGCGGCTGAAAATTGGTATTACCAACAAACCAGTAGAGTGCCCACTTCAAATTGCAGAGGGTATACTTGAGAGCTTTTGTCCAGCTCTCCTGTTTGTTGAAGCTTTGTGTGATGGAATAGCTTTCCACTTTGTCATTCTCTATCCTGATGAACACCCCATATGCAACATTATTCACTTCATCTTCTTCTTCTTAACATTATTATTATTCACTTATCAGAGAGATAAGACAACTTACTTATACGGAAGCTTGAAACATTTATCAGCTGGTATGTTATTTTCTTTATCCTTGGAGTTTGCAAATTCTGCAAAGTCCTTGAGACATGTCAAGAACAGCGTCATTGCCTTGTCATATCGAGTGCTCCAAAACAGATTCACAGGACCAAACCTATTATATTATCAGCTCAACAATCTCACATTCATTATATGCTGACTCACTCACTTTATAATAACAAAACAAATCATTTCAATCATGTGTGGACTGGTGATCTCTCTCTCTCTCTTATAAAACGTGTCAATTTCAACACTACATAAATGGTCATGTTGGTCTAAAAGGCCAACTTCACCCCTCTATTTATAAATGAGATATTAATTTTTTCAGAATTTGGAATAAAAGATGTCTTGGCCAGTTGACCTATCCCAGTTTCATAAATACTCCTTTTTAATTATTACCAAACCCGATTATGCCACATCAACACCAGACCATTTGATTTAACTTAGCAACTTAACTTCATTGGGGTTAGTTAAGTAAGGAATGAGACCCTAAAAAGGATAAGCACTTGATCAGATGTAAATGATCAGCAAAGGCCATAAGTGATCACAGAATTGCAAATAACAAAGTGAATCAAGGTAGGATAAAAACTTACAACTCATAAGTATTGTTGCCAGTGTCCATTATCCGAGGATAACTTCCCATAGGAAGAATTTTTATTCGGTATCTGCTCAACCCTAGGTTAAGGATATAATACCCTATCAACAACAATATTTAACACTTGGATCAAACCCACCCTTCACAACCACTGTCATAACAGTCATCTGTCCCCAAGGCGCATCAAAAGCTTCTTATGTGTGCCATGCCATGCATGAATATCATTCATGGCAAAGAAAGAACTAAAAGTAGAGGAATTTAAAAGAAATTTCTGTAGCAATAACACTGATAAAATATTTGAAGAAATAAATAAAAAATATACAGGCACCTGTGAAGAAGGTATAAGGAGCATTTTAATTTTGTTCTATGCAATATGCATAAAGATGTAAGGTAGAGAGAATTGAAGAAGGATACTGGTACTTTGGTCTGAAGTATTGGGACATTGTATGAAGCAGCAGGCAAGCTTGACCCCATGCAGCATTTATCTCATCCCACTCAACCTAAGTAAGTGTTTCTCACAATTGCAACCAGTTAGCTAACAAAGATTTAAACATCTTGACAGCAAGCAAGCCCACCAATTTGATTATAAGTGCAAGCAACATACTGGAATTTTAGGCAGTCTTCCCAGCCTGAAATTGTTAATTGTTCCAAATTCTCCATCATACCAAATTGGAAATGCATCATTCAGGACATTCGTTCTCTTCAGAAGTTCTAAATGTGCTTGTGAAACTTCTATTTTCGCCAATATTGCATCTCTCTCTTCCTGCCACAAACAACAAACAGACTTTAATATTACAAAGGTCAAAGAAAGCAACCAACTGCCTAACATATAATATTATATCTGATTCCATGGCCACTGCAAAGAAATGCCATGTGATATCACATGGACATAAAACATAACAAATACGAGCCTCTGGTTGCATTTACTACACCCACTTTTCAGTACCAACTTATGCATGGCTGCAGCTTATTCAAGACCTTAAAGTGCCAAAGATTCATATCAAATACAAACTCCCTCAGATATACTGTCATTATTAACATTCGTAGAGAATAGGATTGGCTGCACTCACCTGATGGGATATCAACTGAAACTGGAAATTATTGAACTCATGCCAATACCTGATACAAAAAAAAAAAAATCAAACACAGTCGGTAACCCTTTACACAGATGATGATGGTATTGAGTCCTGTTGAATAATGTCAAACGCAACTTACCGTTCCTCCAACTCTTTAAAGCGATTAGATTTAAGTTCAAGTTCCTTTAGTTCGCCAGTTACTTGACTACACTGTTTTTCGGTCTCTTGGATTGCTGCTTCAAGTTTACGTTCTTCTTCTTCTATCTTCAATAGCATTTAAAACAAGATATGAGTATAAAAAAAAAACCCTGCAATGAGTTTATCAAAAAAGTCAAGAGATTGTGTGTATGACCTTTAGTTTTTCTCTCAAAAAGTCAGCTTCGGTAAGCAGATTGCGTGGCTCTCCCTCCAATCGCTGAAGGCAGGCTTCATATGCCTTAATATCAGTGTTGACATCTTCAACCTCCT